>NW_027428129.1:42500-149587 GCF_043250625.1 Sebastes fasciatus
TAAAGAACAGCTGACAGTGACTCATCATTGATTTGTTTCAGGACAAGAGAATCAACTGGTGGCTTTGATTCCATACAGCGACCAGAGGCTGCGACCCAGGAGGACGTACGTACTTCTGTCTTTGTGTGTTCTTTCAGAGCCACTGACGTCGTTTAAGGTCTTAATAATGACAGCTTTACAGCTTTACATCAGTATTTGCATGTATATGTGTAGTTATACAAGTTTAGCAAACCCACTCAGAAATGATTGTTTGTGTTTAGAAAAGTGATAGTGACGGCTGGACTGTGTGCATTATTCTCATATAACTGTCCAGCTCTGAAGGACTGTAGCATTATACTGCTATTCTAAATTAAAATGCTTTGTCTTTATTAGATAATCTATTTAAACTACCAGCTATTAAAACCATTACATGGATTTTAACAAACATAAAACATCTATTAGAGGGAGGAGAGTAACGGAAAATAAAAGATTGATGGAAAATGAAACAAGAAAACTCAAGAAGAAGGTAATTGATTTTGTCAGAAGGGTTCTAATATATGAACTGACAACAGTTTCCTCATGAGGAGTTACGTGCTGAACTATCTCTCTGCAGTTATTTATTATCTGCCCAGTATTTCTGTGCCGTGTCTCTGGCTGTAGTGCACGTTACCAGTTATGGTTGGTGAGCACAGGGTCTGGTGTCGGTCTCCGTACCATCCTGGCTCATCATTTGCTGCAACGCAAAGTGACATCATCAAGCAAAGCACTGATTGGTCAATCAAATACATTCCTGTAGATTCCTATTCATGTGGATTCCACTGTTCACCTGGTAGTTGTCAAGATGGAGGATAGAGGTGACACACGGTGATTTATGTTGCTGTAAATGAATATGTTTCATCTATAGAGTGATGTGACAACGTTGATACCGGCATAAAATACTGAGCGCCAACATTCTTCTATTCATTTAGAATATGACAGTCTGGTTAAAGCTCTGTAGCAGTTAGTAGTTTACAGTTTAGTAAAGAAATGATGTGGTTGTCTTGTTTCCTCCTCAGGAAGTTGTATGTCTCAGCGTCAGTGGCGCTCTGCCTGTTGCTGTCCAGTCTGGCTGTCTTTTTCCTCTTCCCTCGCTCCATCGATGTGTCCTACGTCGGGGTGAAGTCTGTTTTTGTCAGCTACGACCAAGACAAACGCAGCGTCTACCTCAACATCACGGTGAGCTCCAGCTTCAGTCAAAAATAGGACTGAATGATTGGATTTAAGGGCTTCAGTAAGGGTTCAATAGGACTGAATGATTGGATTTAAGGGCTTCAGTAAGGGTTCAATAGGACTGAATGATTGGATTTAAGGGCTTCAGTAAGGGTTCAATAGGACTGAATGATTGGATTTAAGGGCTTCAGTAAGGGTTCAATAGGACTGAATGATTGGATTTAAGGGCTTCAGTAAGGTTTCAATAGGACTGAATGTTTAGATTTAAGGGCTTCAGTAAGGTTTCAATAGGACTGAATGTTTAGATTTAAGGGCTTCAGTAAGGGTTCAATAGGACTGAATGATTGGATTTAAGGGCTTCAGTAAGGTTTCAATAGGACTGAATGTTTAGATTTAAGGGCTTCAGTAAGGTTTCAATAGGACTGAATGTTTAGATTTAAGGGCTTCAGTAAGGTTTCAATAGGACTGAATGTTTAGATTTAAGGGCTTCAGTAAGGGTTCAATAGGACTGAATGTTTAGATTTAAGGGCTTCAGTAAGGGTTCAATAGGACTGAATGATTGGATTTAAGGGCTTCAGTAAGGGTTCAATAGGACTGAATGATTGGATTTAAGGGCTTCAGTAAGGGTTCAATAGGACTGAATGTTTAGATTTAAGGGCTTCAGTAAGGGTTCAATAGGACTGAATGTTTAGATTTAAGGGCTTCAGTAAGGGTTCAATAGGACTGAATGATTGGATTTAAGGGCTTCAGTAAGGGTTCAATAGGACTGAATGTTTAGATTTAAGGGCTTCAGTAAGGGTTCAATAGGACTGAATGTTTAGATTTAAGGGCTTCAGTAAGGGTTCAATAGGACTGAATGTTTAGATTTAAGGGCTTCAGTAAGGGTTCAATAGGACTGAATGTTTAGATTTAAGGGCTTCAGTAAGGGTTCAATAGGACTGAATGTTTAGATTTAAGGGCTTCAGTAAGGGTTCAATAGGACTGAATGTTTAGATTTAAGGGCTTCAGTAAGGGTTCAATAGGACTGAATGATTACAGAATGTATCTGAAAAAACAACGGATCACATCCAACCCAAACTGAGCCAGTAGGTGGGTTAGTTCATAACAGCAGAGGTGAAATCAGCGTCTTTATGACATATGATATATGATATGATAACCCTAACCCTATTTATGATATTTATGATGGGGCACGATAGAGAAATGTCACTTGGGGGTGCAGATGACATATATAGTAGCTAATAATACAGACTTTTTTCATTGTCTATGTTCAGTTAGTTGTAAGAGAGGTAAAACAGACGGATTTAACTTAAAGCTTCTATTTTAATCATGCTTTTAATTAATTGTGATATTAAATCAGGTTAATTCACTCAGCACTAGTTGTCAAGCCTTTGGATTATATGACATACTTAATCAAATCAGTGGTTGAGATCGTACGTTAATACCGATCAGCTTCTGATTTAGAGGTTAAATGGTGACACCCCTCCCCCCCCCTTTAATATGTAGTGAAAGGGAAGCTGTAGCGTCCGCATCTTCTGTGATGTGACACATTTCAGAGTAAACCAAGATATAAACCCAGATATATCAGAAATCAACATGACATAACCTAGTAAACACAGCGTTTTGGTGGTATAATGAGTTAAAGAAACATGTGTCCTCCGTACTAATACTGATGAACTCTCCTCCAGAACACTCTGAACATCACCAACAACAACTACTACTCCGTGGAGGTGGCCAACATCACAGCTCAGGTGCAGTTTGCCAAGACGGTGATCGGTAAATCTCGCATCAGTAACATGACTGCCATCAGTCCGCTGGACATGAAACAGGTAGAGTTCACCGTCTGTTCTCCAGTCAACCGTATATTTTTATATATATATATATATATATATATATATATATATATACAGTATATATGTCTCTGAGCGGGGACAACTCTGACTCTTTGTTTCTGTTTCAGATTGATTATATGGTCCCCACCATCATCGCAGATGAGATGAACTACATGTAGTAAGTTACACAGTTATTGGTCATTTAACAACAATGGAAGTTGTTGCTCCTTCACGCCACACAAACATAGAATATATATACAAATATAGAATAGAATATATACAGTTACTTATATGCAAATCTGTATACACATACAGTATATACCTATAGAGAGACTTTGGTTTATAGTGGGAATGAGATTAAAAGGTAGAGGTATGGTAATGTGCACAACCAGCCCAACCGAACGTTGTATGTCTTATCTTAATGGACCCACATTCCACGTTTACTATCACTTGTTTTATTTTCCAGTGACTACTGCACTCTGCAAACCATCAAGGTCCACAACATCGTCGTCATGATGCAGTGAGTCCTGTTCCTTTATTCTAACCTTAATCTGAGAGTAGTGAGTGTTAATCTGAGAGTAGAGAGTGTTAATCTGAGAGTAGTGTGTGTTAACCTGAGAGTAGAGAGTGTTAATCTGTGAGTAGAGAGTGTTAATCTGAGAGTAGAGAGTTAATCTGAGAGTAGTGTGTGTTAATCTGTGAGTAGTGAGTGTTAATCTGTGAGTAGAGAGTGTTAATCTGAGAGTAGTGTGTGTTAATCTGTGAGTAGTGTGTGTTAATCTGTGAGTAGTGTGTGTTAACCTGAGAGTAGTGAGTGTTAATCTGAGAGTAGTGTGTGTTAATCTGTGAGTAGAGAGTGTTAATCTGAGAGTAGAGAGTGTTGGTGGCTTCACCTCGGTCCTCTCCATCCTCTGCAGAGTGACCGTCACCACCACCTACTTTGGTCATGCGGAGCAGGTGTCTCAGGAGATGTACCAGTACGTGGACTGTGGAGGGAACACCACCTCTATCAGAGGGATGACCCAACCGTTCAGTCTCCCACATCCTGCTGAGTAACTGTCCTCTGTCCTCTGTCCTCCTGACCCTGGGAGCTAAAGCCTTCCATGGTTCACTGTGTTCCTCTTCTCCTCCACCTACAGTGTCTAACAACCAGAGTTTACTTCAGTTCCCACACTGAGATCAAATCGTGATGTTTCTTATGGAAGCACGTTGCATTCAGCAAAGAAAAAAAAACTATCTAGTAATAATTATAGCTTCTCATGTCCTCATTTTAAGATGCTAAACAATTATCTCACAGTTACAAGATTTATATCTTCTTACCACGATAAACAGTATGTGAGATGAGATCCATATCTCATCATTAGAACAGAAAACTCCTAAAATCTGCATCTTCTAGTTACAGTAAAACTGTTTACTGCAACCAGAAGAGACACCAGAGGGCGGAGCTAAGTACACTGAACACTTAAAGGGACTGTTTGTAACTTCTTCCGTGTCTCATGGTCTCTCGTGTGTCTCTGCTGTTCAGACTCAGACTCCAACACAAACTCCAGTGAAGCACCAAAACCTCTTGGTTGTATCTAGTGAAGCTGTTAAACAGTGTTGGCCGCGGTCGGAGGACGCGGAGGAGACCGTAGCTTTGGTCTCCAGGACCGGAGTCTCTGCTCCTCTGCTCCTCTGCCTGCCTTCACTCACACACCACGCTCCTTCTCTCTCTCTCTCTCCACCTCTCACGTGCATGCTGCTCACTCCTCACTGCAGAAGAGTTAGTTTAGCTCTGAGAATATCTAGTGAATGTTCAGTGGACGTTTGTGCAGAAATAACTGCTGCAGCTCCTCCAGACCAACAGAGGTTTCCCGTGTCTTGTGAAGTGACGGGGCTCCGCAGAGAGAAACGTTATCGTCTCCCCCGTTCCCTCCGGCCGCGGTCGGGAGGCTGAGGCGGGAAAAGCCAACACTAGGATCAGCATTGATTCATGGAGAGACCTTGGTCTGGTCAGCTAACATTACTGCCAAGCAGCTGGAATATAGAGTGATATTGTGCTTTTAGCTGACGTGTGTCTCCTCACTGTGTTGAGTGATGCTCCTTCATGTCTATGTAGAGCGAGCACAAGCGCCAGCAACAGGACGCTGACTTTAGTTGACCTAACGGACACAGGTGAAGCTGTTAACAACACATTTATGATTCTTACAAACAGGCCCTTTAAATTATGTTCCAAAGATAACTAATTTGAAACTGATCAGGACTGATGAACATGATGAAAGTATAATTTATATAATTTAGTTTTGGTCCAACAGTGTTGAAGTGGCATCATCATTTCACTGTGACAGGATACTGTGTTATAACACCATAGATGATGGTTTATAAAACAGTATTGTGTTATAAACCATCATCTATGGTTAATGCAAGAGGAGGGAACAGGAAGGCTATTTGTTAAAATAATAAATGTAGAGTTGAAAACTTGATGAGTATTTTCCTACCAGACCATAATGCACTTTATGAGTATATTTAAATAGAAGCTTTATTAGCAGCTCCCAGGTCTCCACCATGGTGTTGGGCTCTATGGAGATAGAAGAGGTGTTGTTCCATTACAGGATTTAACTACTGCTGATCAGAGAGATAAACTCATGTTGTTCAGAATGTTTCTCTCTGACTGAACTCTGCTTTCAGTTGGTTTAATCGTTCATTACTATAGTTTATACATTTCAACTCTTTCTCTTTAACTTTGTAATGAAATGAAGGAACCAGCGTCTCATTTTAAAGATACGAGTGGAACATTGTTCTCTGCCTGCCGGTTAGGGTTAGGCCTAGGCCTGAACTCGTCTTTAGAGGGTTAGGGTTAGGCTTAGGCCTGAACTCCTCTTTAGACTGAGGATCATATAGATCACTACATTAATGCTGCACAGGGTATGGACAGAGCAGGAAGGCACCACTCGTTCTCACCACCGGGCGCTACTCTTTCATTAAAGAGGATTCATCACTTCAGAGGAGTCACATCTCTGACCGTCTCTGTAATTTTCAAATTGTTGGTGATGACTTTCCTGAAACATCGGTTCCTCTCCAGCCCGCTGTATTAACTCTTTAGGTTCTCAATATTTTAAAAGTGGTACAAAACTGGAGATCAAATTTCAAAGTATTTATTGTATTCAACACACGTTGCAGACCACTGAAGCCTTTTGGTGGCTAAATCATGAAGGGCCGTTTTGTTTTTTAAATTATTATCATAAGTAGTAGTATTTTTGCTATCATGTAGTATGTCCAACATTTCTTGAGTAAATCCTCATATCCTGCTGATGCGTGTTTATCTGACGTCATCCTGTGGTTTAATGATCTTTATGACTTCACATGTTGATTTGCATATTAATTAATCATTACCTGTTCTACCTTACATGAAAATAAGCGCGCACTATTTTGTCCAGCATTTCACCTCATAATATATTTTGATGATGAAACATGTATATTTTTTCATCTTTGACCAGAAATCAGAGAGTTGTGTATTTACAGCATTCATGTCAAAATCCTGTAAATACTTTTGGGATTTAAAGAGAAGCACCTTGTTTTTATCCTCACATGCTCCATCAACAGTCCCTAAATACCTTTCAGTTTTAGACTCCTACCTCTAATGTCATTCTATTCTGTTGGTCACTAATGTCATTCTATTCTGTTGGTCTGTAATGTCATTCTATTCTGTTGGTTTCTAATGTCATTCTATTCTGTTGGTTTCTAATGTCATTCTATTCTGTTGGTCTCTAATGTCATTCTATTCTGTTGGTCTGTAATGTCATTCTATTCTGTTGGTCTCTAATGTCATTCTATTCTGTTGGTCTCTAATGTCATTCTATTCTGTTCGTCTCTAATGTCATTCTATTCTGTTGGTCTGTAATGTCATTCTATTCTGTTGGTCTCTAATGTCATTCTATTCTGTTGGTCTCTAATGTCATTCTATTCTGTTCGTCTCTAATGTCATTCTATTCTGTTGGTCTCTAATGTCATTCTATTCTGTTGGTCTGTAATGTCATTCTATTCTGTTGGTTTCTAATGTCATTCTATTCTGTTGGTTTCTAATGTCATTCTATTCTGTTGGTCTCTAATGTCATTCTATTCTGTTGGTTTCTAATGTCATTCTATTCTGTTGGTTTCTAATGTCATTCTATTCTGTTGGTCTCTAATGTCATTCTATTCTGTTGGTCTGTAATGTCATTCTATTCTGTTGGTTTCTAATGTCATTCTATTCTGTTGGTTTCTAATGTCATTCTATTCTGTTGGTCTCTAATGTCATTCTATTCTGTTGGTTTCTAATGTCATTCTATTCTGTTGGTTTCTAATGTCATTCTATTCTGTTGGTTTCTAATGTCATTCTATTCTGTTGGTCTCTAATGTCATTCTATTCTGTTGGTCTGTAATGTCATTCTATTCTGTTGGTCTCTAATGTCATTCTATTCTGTTGGTCTGTAATGTCATTCTATTCTGTTGGTTTCTAATGTCATTCTATTCTGTTGGTCTGTAATGTCATTCTATTCTGTTGGTTTCTAATGTCATTCTATTCTGTTGGTCTGTAATGTCATTCTATTCTGTTGGTCTGTAATGTCATTCTATTCTGTTGGTTTCTAATGTCATTCTATTCTGTTGGTCTCTAATGTCATTCTATTCTGTTGGTCTGTAATGTCATTCTATTCTGTTGGTTTCTAATGTCATTCTATTCTGTTGGTCTCTAATGTCATTCTATTCTGTTGGTCTGTAATGTCATTCTATTCTGTTGGTTTCTAATGTCATTCTATTCTGTTGGTCTTTAATATCATTCTATTCTGTTGGTCTCTAATGTCATTCTATTCTGTTGGTCTCTAATGTCATTCTATTCTGTTGGTTTCTAATGTCATTCTATTCTGTTGGTCTCTAATGTCATTCTATTCTGTTGGTCTCTAATGTCATTCTATTCTGTTGGTCTCTAATGTCATTCTATTCTGTTGGTTTCTAATGTCATTCTATTCTGTTGGTCTCTAATGTCATTCTATTCTGTTGGTCTCTAATGTCATTCTATTCTGTTGGTCTCTAATGTCATTCTATTCTGTTGGTCTCTAATGTCATTCTATTCTGTTGGTCTCTAATGTCATTCTATTCTGTTGGTTTCTAATGTCATTCTATTCTGTTGGTCTTTAATATCATTCTATTCTGTTGGTCTCTAATGTCATTCTATTCTGTTGGTCTCTAATGTCATTCTATTCTGTTGGTTTCTAATGTCATTCTATTCTGTTGGTCTCTAATGTCATTCTATTCTGTTGGTCTCTAATGTCATTCTATTCTGTTGGTCTCTAATGTCATTCTATTCTGTTGGTTTCTAATGTCATTCTATTCTGTTGGTCTCTAATGTCATTCTATTCTGTTGGTCTCTAATGTCATTCTATTCTGTTGGTCTCTAATGTCATTCTATTCTGTTGGTCTCTAATGTCATTCTATTCTGTTGGTCTCTAATGTCATTCTATTCTGTTGGTTTCTAATGTCATTCTATTCTGTTCGTCTCTAATGTCATTCTATTCTGTTGGTCTCTAATGTCATTCTATTCTGTTGGTCTCTAATGTCATTCTATTCTGTTGGTCTCTAATGTCATTCTATTCTGTTGGTCTCTAATGTCATTCTATTCTGTTGGTCTCTAATGTCATTCTATTCTGTTGGTCTCTAATGTCATTCTATTCTGTTGGTTTCTAATGTCATTCTATTCTGTTCGTCTCTAATGTCATTCTATTCTGTTGGTCTCTAATGTCATTCTATTCTGTTGGTCTCTAATGTCATTCTATTCTGTTGGTCTCTAATGTCATTCTATTCTGTTGGTCTCTAATGTCATTCTATTCTGTTCGTCTCTAATGTCATTCTATTCTGTTCGTCTCTAATGTCATTCTATTCTGTTGGTCATTATTGACAGTAACTGTTTATTGTGGGAGCATGAATAAAGTTTTAAAACAGGATTATCTGCTATCTGAGTTTTATTACATTTTACATTAGATTCTAAAAATGATCCAACCTAAAAACCTAAAACCAGCCCAGTGTTGACAACTCTTCTCCAGTGAAAGCAACTAGCAGCACCAGCTGCTAACCAGCTGCTAACTAGCTGCTAACCAGCTGCTAACTAGCTGCTAACTAGCTAATAACTAGCTGCTAACTAGCTAATAACTAGCTGCTAACTAGCTAATACCTAGCTGCTAACCAGCTGCTAACTAGCTAATACCTAGCTAATAACCAGCTGCTAACTAGCTAATACCTAGCTAATAACTAGGTGCTAACTAGCTAATAACTAGCTGCTAACTAGCTGCTAACCAGCTGCTAACTAGCTAATACCTAGCTGCTAACCAGCTGCTAACTAGCTAATACCTAGCTAATAACCAGCTGCTAACTAGCTAATACCTAGCTAATAACTAGGTGCTAACTAGCTAATAACTAGCTGCTAACCAGCTGCTAACTAGCTAATAACTAGCTGCTAACTAGCTAATACCTAGCTGCTAACCAGCTGCTAACTAGCTAATAACTAGCTGCTAACTAGCTAATACCTAGCTGCTAACCAGCTGCTAACTAGCTAATACCTAGCTAATAACCAGCTGCTAACTAGCTAATACCTAGCTAATAACTAGGTGCTAACTAGCTGCTAACTAGCTAATACCTAGCTTCTAACCAGCTGCTAACTAGCTAATAACTAACTGCTAACTAGCTAATACCTAGCTGCTAACTAGCTAATAACTAGCTGCTAACTAGCTGCTAACCAGCTGCTAACTAGCTAATACCTAGCTAATAACTAGCTGCTAACTAGCTAATACCTAGCTGCTAACCAGCTGCTAACTAGCTAATAACTAGCTAATAACCAGCTGCTAACTAGCTAATACCTAGCTAATAACCAGCTGCTAACCAGCTGCTAACTAGCTAATAACTAGGTGCTAACTAGCTGCTGCAGGGATTTGGCAGTAACAGGTTTGGTTATTAGCAAATTAATAATAAATAATATAATTATTAATATTAATAATGCGATGGACTGGCGACCTGTCCAGGGTGTACCCTGCCTTCGCCCAATGTCGGCTGGGATCGGCTCCAGCCCCCCCGCGACCCCTAACGGGATAAGCGGTTGCAGATGGATGGATATTAATAAAAATGATCAATAAACATTAATAATAAACGGGGCACCACCCTGGAATCAGGGACCAATGACCAAAACGTTTATATAGTCTCATTAAATATACTAAACTATCAATTTGGAACGTTGATTAATAATTAAATTAATAACTATAACCAAAATAGATAGTAAAGGTTGAAGGATATCGGAGTTCTTGACATAGCAGAGGTTGGCATTATTCACTCTTGTACAACATTAAAGAGACCAGCGTGTATATTCCACAAACATTTATTTACAAGATAATAAAGGTTCAAAACACAATATTAACCTAACTAAATAACTAAACTAAACAAACCAAACACAGTGTGTGTGAGAGAGAGAGAGAGAGTGAGAGAGAGAGAGAGAGAGAGAGGGGATGGCTTCTTGTCTCAAGATGTCTGCCTACAGACCAAAGGGGCGAGCACTGTAAAACTACAAAGATGGCGGGATCAAAGATGGCCGCCAACATGTCACCACATGGCCTCTTTGTTCTTCGGAGCACATGTGCTCAGGAAGGACAGAGAGGGGGGTGATGTGGGGTTAAGATTATCTGAAGTTGTATGTTTATGTTTAACTAATTCACAGTTTCTGTATGTGATCTTTATGTGTATCAGATAATGCAGTAGGTTAGAAAAGATGGTTAGTTTGCATGCAAGACCTTGTCTATGTGAAGCATAACGAAACACATCAGATGTGGCGAAGCCAGCTACCCAAATATCAAATACAAATAATATCACACAGTCAAACTCAATGAATAACATTAAACCAAATCAATACAAGTACATTCTAGAAATCAAAGTTGAACAGTCTTGCTCAGCCATGTGCAATTGCTACTGCTAAGGTAAGCCCAGTACGTTACTAATCCATGGAAGAAAAGGGGTTTGTAATTCCATGTGTTGAAGTTGTGGTTCCAAGTCAAAGATGTCGTCTTTGCTGTGCTCAAATCCAGTTGTGCAGATTGGAGGAGGCTGATCGCTCCAATACTTTCTTCCCAACAGCTTGATAGCTTGGTGCTAACTTCCTTGCAGTTGTGGCTTGAAGTTAGTAGGTAAAAATGCAGGCTCTCGCGTCTTCTGGTTAGAAGATCCTTGTGTTCCTATGGCTGTTTCCCAACAGGCCATAGATCAGAGCAGCAGCTCACCTCCACAGGTCAGGAGGTGAGAGGAGAAGGAGCAGAAAGAGGAGGAACAAAGAGATTCCTCTGGTTTTGTCCTGAGTGAATTTCACACCTATGTGTGAATGCTACAGTAGCCAATGGCTACTGAGCTGAGTCCACAGTCTGAATATACCTGTATTCACCTGTCTGTCTGTCTGAATATACCTGTATTCACCTGTCTGTCTGAATATACCTGTATTCACCTGTCATTCTGTCTGAATATACCTGTATTCACCTGTCTGTCTGTCTGAATATACCTGTATTCACCTGTCTGTCTGAATATACCTGTATTCACCTGTCATTCTGTCTGAATATACCTGTATTCACCTGTCTGTCTGTCTGAATATACCTGTATTCACCTGTCTGTCTGAATATACCTGTATTCACCTGTCATTCTGTCTGAATATACCTGTATTCACCTGTCTGTCTGAATATACCTGTATTCACCTGTCTGTCTGAATATACCTGTATTCACCTGTCTGTCTGTCTGAATATACCTGTATTCACCTGTCTGTCTGTCTGAATATACCTGTGTAGGGACCTCACGAGACAAAGAGCGGCCGAGAGCAGAGCTTAGGAGTTAGCCTAAGCTACCGGCCTACATGGGTGATTTAAAGCCTGATAACAGAACAAAGACTAAACCGCCATCTCGTGAAATCTCGCGTCTTCACGCGAGATCTCAGTTGCATCCAAATGGGAGCAGCCCCATTGGACGAGGCTAACAGGAAATGTGGGGTCTTTTCCGGGAAACGCCCACTATCTCAAGAGATAAAAGCACGCTACCTGAGAAGCTCGTCCCTTTTCCAACGCGAACAACGTTTGCTCCAGGAGGTACCCAACGCTGCAGCGTTCCCTTTAAGATCGAGCCACAGTAACTGACCTCGCCGGACGAGTAAAGACATTGTCGAGTTCATCAGACGTCCAGACCACCATACCTATAGAAGGAAGACCCGGATCCGCGTCCTTCACCAAGGAAGAGACGACCGCCCCGCCGTCTTCACATCAGCTGCTTCCATCCGCTGCCATACGGAGAGCCAGCCCTGCCGTTCTTCCCCCGCTGACGAGCATCAAAACGGCCCGTTATTGTCCGAGCCAGCACGACGCCGCCGGACCAATTAACGACGATCCACATCACAATCGCTCCGAAGAAGCGATTCAAGTAAGAGGCTTGTGTCTGGGCAGAGATTAGTGAAAGTGTATCACAATAGTTCAGAATTATTGTGCTTTATAGTAAACGTACGGACCGCCGAGTCCGCTTGTTTTGCTTGTGTACTTTGTTTGCTGCTTGTTGTTGCTTGTTGCTTGCTTTGCTTTGCTTTGCTTTGTTTGGCTTGCTGTGTATTTTTGCTGTGTATTTTACTGTGTTATACTGTGTTATTGTTGACTACTGTGTGCACCCCGCCGTGGGTTTTCCTTGAAAATCTCTTTGTGCTGCACCAGAGCGTCTCGGTTTCTCTCTTTTTCTCTTTCATCGACCACGCGGGACTTAACCCTCCCGTTCGTGCGAGGTCGTTGATTTCCGTGGCGCCTTCGTCACCAGAGCAACCCCCACTCCTACACACTTTCTTTCTTTCTCTCTCATCGACCACGTGGGACTTAACAGTTCCGTTCTCGCGAGGTCGTTGATTTCCGTAACTCCTCCCTCGTGACGTAACCACTTGCGTGGCGACGCCGCCTCGGGGTTTCCCTAACTCCTCCCTCACGTGACGTAACCACTTGCGTGGCGACGCCATCTTGAGCTTCCCCCCTTTGCTCCTCCTCTCTCTCACACACCCCTCTCTCTCGCACACACACACCCCTCTCACAACATACCAACCCCCACCTTCGCTCACCTCTCACTCTCTCTCTCTCTCTCTCACTTTGTGTTTTGTTTAATTCTAGTTTAGTGCTTAGAGCTGCATTGTAGAATATCCGTTTGTTTATTAAAAGTGTTGTTAATTAGTAATTACTGCTGTAATAACTGTTGATTTAGATTAATGTTGTTAGAGTGTTTATTGTTGATTAAGATCACTGTATTTAAATAAATGGTCTTATTTTAAATAGCAGTTGTCTGTGTTTATTGTGCATTCATATTGTAATAACAGCTGGTTACGAGAGTTAGTGCTCGGATTCACCCTTCGCTATTCACCTCCTAAGAGTAAAGTAGTGTCAAAATACTGGCCTTTGGAGGGAATATTTCCCTTTTGAGACTGGATTAACGTTTTGGTTATTGGTCCCTGATTCCAGGGTGGTGCCCCGTTCATTACTAATGTTGATTAATAATTTTTATTAATAATAATAATTCTATGAATATTATTTATTAAATTAGCTAATAACCAAACCTGTTCCATTTGTAAATCCCTTACACCTGTATTCACCTGTCTGTCTGTCTGAATATACCTGTATTCACCTGTCTGTCTGTCTGAATATACCTGTATTCACCTGTCTGTCTGAATATACCTGTATTCACCTGTCTGTCTGAATATACCTGTATTCACCTGTCTGTCTGTCTGAATATACCTGTATTCACCTGTCTGTCTGTCTGTCTGAATATACCTGTATTCACCTGTCTGTCTGTCTGAATATACCTGTATTCACCTGTCTGTCTGTCTGAATATACCTGTATTCACCCTCTGACTGAAACAACAGGTAACAGTTTGGGTCCATGTTTACTTCCTGTCAGCTGATGTTATTCACATCCACTGCAACAGGAAATAAACTGGGAAACATTTAGAATGTTTACGTTTAAAACCGTGTAATGATCTATATAATATATATATATTGTATATTTGTGACATCACAAATGGACAGAAATCCTGACGGCTTGTTTCAAACGCACAGTTTCTGAATACGGGCTGTGTGTATTTCTCCGTATATTGAGCGATTTGATAGTTTAACAGTATTTATATAAAGCACTTAAACCTGCTTTATAATATAAAAGACATGAAAATCTCACTTTTTACAATCTGGGAGCTTTAATATTAGTTATTATTATATCAGTGCTGTGTAATGTGAAAGTCTCTCGTGATGAACCTTCAACACATTATCACAGTGAGTTCTCCTCTCTCACCAACCTCCAACAGAGAGGTAGGCAAACCACATCATTGTTGGTGTGTATAATTGATTTTAATATATTGTAAAAAACATAAATAAACAATATATTCATTAATTCAACAGTTATTTTTATATGTGTATGTTTGTGTGTGTTTATGTATAGAAATGTAATTATTTTTATATTTAGCTCTTTGTTTTCTTTCTTTCACCATGTGAGCTGAAAAGCTCAATTCATTTGAGTTCATGAGTATTTGAGGATCCTGATGTGTGTTACATGTGGACACACCCAGTTTGTGTGTGTGTGTGTGTGTGTGTGTGTGTGTGTGTACAGCAGCTACACACAGGAACAGAGCAGTAGTGTGTTCTAGCTCTTAGCCGCTCCACCCTCATCCTCCTCCAGCAGACATGGTGCTCCACCCTCATCCTCCGAGCCTAACAGCAGCCTGACAGCAGCCTGACAGCAGCCTGACAGCAGTCTAACAGCAGACATGGTGCTCCACCACCAAGAGTTCACCAACGCAGGGAAGACGGCCGGCCTGCAGATCTGGAGGGTCGAGAGTCTGGAGCTGGTTCCTGTTCCAGAGAGCTTGTGTGGAAACTTTTACACTGGAGATGCTTACGTGATTCTCTCCACTGTCAGACAGAAGAACAGCTTCTTCTACCACCTGCACTACTGGCTGGGTAAGTGAGGGAAGACATGAAGTCAACTTCTCACTCAGATGAAGGGAAACGATGTTAACTGGATGTAATAAGAGTCAGGAGATGGTCATTAAGAGATATGTAGAACATCAGACTCTAAACAACCACTCAGGAGCTTCCTCAGACTCGTCTTAAGGAAACAATAGAGACGGATATAGTTATTATCTTTATGTTATCATGCTAGAGTCAAACTCAGTGGTGTTATAACTGTTTTTCAGATTTAAATATTAAAGAGGTAGATTCAAGAGTTTTATTTGTCACGTACTCAGCGACCACTCAGTGGCAGTGCTCACGAGATTGTGCAAAACAACATCAACTATACAAATATTTTTAAAATGTAATAAAGATTGTAGGGACAATGGCAATATTCACAGTGAGAGGGGTCTATATACAATATGGAATATAAATATTTAGGTGCTGCACACGTCGACGTGTTTGAGCTGTAAACTAAATGATATGACTGAACTGTGATGAAACACATTAGTGTTTGGCTGCTAAGAGAGTCGACTGTTCGGGACGAATCTACGTCATGAAGTCGATGTTAAAGGTGCTAAATACGGGATCGGGAGCATTTCTATTGCCTCTCAACGGCTCTCAACATGGCGACGGCGCTAACCGTGCTAACCGTGCTAACCGTGCTAACAACGCAATGCTGACAGAGATAACAGTGTTTACCTGTCAGGACGGCGTTATCACCTGGAACCGCCGTATGAGAGCGGTACAGAGCGGTGGCCGTGAGCTAGCCAGTGGGGCACGCTCACGTGCACTAACATGCATTAAAAGCACGAGCGGCCGACCCGGCGATGTCAACAAAGCACAGAGAAGCTCTGATTACAACACACACACAGAGGGAGCGAGACTTCATTCTCTGCTCAGGTAGAGCCCCCCCGTCCCTCTTTAACATTGTTCAGATGTTTCAGAGTTCTGCAGCGGGTGGAGTCTGGCTCGGGGTTCGGGGCTCGGGGCTCACACCTGGAGATGAAATGACACTTTAACAGGTGAACTTTTCCAGTCTGACTGGTCCTTCAGCCAGAGACTCCTCCTGGCATGCAGTCAGTCAGAGTGACACAACAACAGCCTGACGACGACCCTACAACACTATATATACAGTATATATACTACAACACTATACTGTATATACTACAACACTACAGATACATATATATACTACAACACTATATTCACTAGTTTGTTTTTTAAAATGATTCTGTTGAACCACAATCCAAAAGCAATGTCTGATTTACATTAGTTAATTTTCAGTACATTTTTATTTATTATTACTTTTGTCAGTTTCCAGTTATTTCAGTGACCATTGTGGGTTTTTCTTTCTTTAACGGAAGGGTACCAACAATTTTGTCCACGTCTGTATATGTATACTACAATACTATATATGTATATACTACAATACTATATATGTATATACTACAACACTATATATACTGTATATATATACTACAACACTATATATATATATATACTACAACACTATAGATACAGTATATACTACAACACTATATATATATATATACTACAACACTATAGATAAAGTATATACTACAACACTATATAGATATATATTCTACAGCACTATATATATATACTACAACACTACATATATATGTATATATATAAGTATATATACATATATATATGTATATATATATACATATATATATATATACTACAACACTATAGATATATATATAATACAACACTATATACATATATATATACTACAACACTATAGATATATATATACTACAACACTATATATATATATATACTACAACACTATATATACAGTATATACTACAACACTATAGATATACACTCACCAGCCACTTTATTAGGTACACCTTGCTAGTACCGGGTGGTCTTCATCAGCTTCAAGGTTGGACGTGTTGTGCGTTCAGAGATGGTATTCTGCATACCTTGGTTGTAACGACTGATTATTTGAGTTCCTGTTGCCTTTCTATCATCTCCAACCACTCTGCCCATTCTCCTCTGACCTCTGACATCAACAAGGCATTTCCATCCACACAACTGCCGCTCACTGGATATGTTCTCTTGTTGGGACCATTCTCTGTAAACCCTAGAGATGGTTGTGGTGAAAATCCCAGTAGATCAACAGCTTTTGAAATACTCAGACCAGCCCGTCTGGCACCAACAACCATGCCACGTTCAAAGTCACTTAAATCCCCTTTCTTCCCCATTCTGATGCTCGGTTTGAACTTCAGCAAGTCGTCTTCACCACGTCTAGATGACGTAATGCATTGAGTTGCTGCCATGTGATTGGCTGATTAGCTATTTGTGTTAACAAACAATCGAACAGGTGTGCCCAATAAAGTGGCCGGTGAGTGTATATACTACAACACTATACTGTATATATATACTACAACACTATAGATGGAAAAATATATCCCCAGAATGAAACCTTTTAGATGAAGTAAATGCATTCTATTGTAACCCATAGCCGTACATTAATTTATGTATTTATACTAATGTTGCCTGAATTGATAAAAAGATTAGTATCAAGTATCAAGTCTGACAACTACCAGTAATTATTATTAAGTAAAACTTTGGTTCACCCAAACCTCCCCGGTAGTATCTAATCATTATTATTTAATATCTGTCTCTGATATTTGTATTACAACTACTTTGGTTGTGTTGAATTTAAAATGTAATGTGTCGATGCTGTGAGCAGCGTGAACGTGGTTAAAGCTTACTGAAGCTCAGAGAGTCCTGGAGCTGAACGTGAAACGAGGGATGTTGATATCGATGTTCTCCAACTTTGTTTTAGCCGTCAGGGTCGGACAGGAAGTCGTTATTAATACTGAATGACTTCAGGGCGTGCTATAACCTGTGTGTACACCAGAGCACCTAAAGGGTCCTGAGACCTCGTTCAGAAAATGAGATGTGATTACGCAGCACGTAAGAAAAAACACTGAAGAGGCTCATGTAGAACATATTTATAATTACTGTTTTATATTCAGAGCGTTTTCTGTGGCGTCAGCAAACCTCTTTCCTTGTGCTCAGGAAATACCACAGAGTGCTGCTGGTTTTATAAGATCATGTGTTGTAACCTTCTAATGGACAGCAGCTTTAACGTGGATAGTCACAGTCAGGATTTACCACCTGCCCAGAGGAGCTTTAGTAGAACTGGTTCTGGTTCTGGTTCTGGTTCTGGTTCTGGTTCTGGTTCTGGTTCTGGTTCAGGGAGATCTGGGCTCTTTTTAAGGGCTGCTCCTGTCATGTTCCTGGGTTTTTGTAGTTTGTTTCCTGTTTTATTTTGAAAATTCACCCCTCTTGTATCTCTTCCTGCCTTTTTTTGTTTCCCGCCTTTTTGTGAGTATCTGCCTCGCCCTGATTAGTTCCACCTGTGTCTAATCAGCCAGGTGTGTTTAGTCCCTCAGTGTCAGCTTGTGTTCCTCGTGTGTCTCCTGTAATCCTGCCAGTGTTCCTCGTGTCTTCCGTGACCAGTTTAAAAAGTAAAGCTCGCTCTTTGTTATATTTATCTGTCTGCCAGAGGTCTGTAGTACGAAGCCAGTTCATCATCTCCAGGGTATCTTCATCATCTCCAGGGTATCTTCATCATCTCCAGGGTATCTCCTGGTTATCTGGCTTCACTAACTCTAACAACAGAGATGAAACTAAGCGGTCCTACGAAGCTGGTTATCAACTCAGTGAATCAACCCAGAGGTTCTCAGTCTGGCTGTGAGCGCGTTCACATGAACGGAGCGAAGTTAGCAGCATCTGACCAATCACAGACATGGACAGGTCTACAGACCAATCACAGACATGGACTAGTCTACAGACCAATCACAGACATGGACTAGTCTACAGACCAATCATAGACATGGACTAGTCTACAGACCAATCACAGACATGGACTAGTCTACTGACCAATCACAGACATGGACTAGTCTACAGACCAATCACAGACATGGACTACTCTACAGACCAATCACAGACATGGACTAGTCTACTGACCAATCACAGACATGGACTAGTCTACTGACCAATCACAGACATGGACTAGTCTACTGACCAATCACAGACATGGACTAGTCTACTGACCAATCACAGACATGGACTAGTCTACTGACCAATCACAGACATGGACTAGTCTACAGACCAATCACAGACATAGACTAGTCTACTGACCAATCACAGACATGGACTAGTCTACAGACCAATCACAGACATGGACTAGTCTACAGACCAATCACAGACATGGACTAGTCTACTGACCAATCACAGACATGGACTAGTCTACAGACCAATCACAGACATGGACTAGTCTACTGTCAGCAGACAGACAGGCAGAGAGACGTTTAACAGAGGAAGAGTTAACTATATTAGACAGATATGAAGAAGTTAAACTCTTAATCAGACTAACAGTAACAGTTGAAGCTGCCAGATGCAGGAAAGTGATGGTGAAAGAAAAATCTCCAGATGTGTGAATGCGTAAATTAACAGACTTATTCATTTAACGGAACACTCAACAGTCAAATATAGTCGTCTAGATATAAATAGCTTTTAAATGTATAACGGATGACTATTACACCTAATCATACCCAGTCACAATGAGATGGCGTGTTTGACTATTTCAACCTTCTTTCAGCTGCGTCCTCGTCTCCGGCGGTGTGAAACGGACTAAAGAGGAAGTGAAAATAATAAATATAAAAATATATTTCAAAGCAGTAAACACCCACAGCATAAATCCAGCTGTCCTTCCTGCATCTGTCAGTTTAAACTGAGTTGTGTTTAGTCTGATTATGACGGTAACTTCTTCATATGTGTGTAATATTATCTTACGATCACCACACAGAGCTCTGATTGGTCAGTAGGAGGTGCTTTTATACGAGTTGATCTCTGATCTGGAACATAACCTGCTCTGGAGCAGGTCAGCTGTTCAGCATCAGTTACCATGGTGATCTACCCCGGTAAGAAGTGATCCATCTTCGTAGGACGGAGAACCCTGAAGACCTCTGGTCTTTCTGCGTTTGGGTCCTCCTCTTAAACAAAAACCTCACAACTCCATCAGTTTTAAACATGGAAATGAATTTACCTGTCATAATGAGCCCTACTCGGGCTGTGACAACAGTTCTATTATTATATATATTTATATCTCCTGACTGAGACTCATTAGCTTTAGTTAGAAAGTTAGAAATAAATAAAGTCAGAGGTTCTTCAACAACAACAAAAGAAGCTATTTCATACATTTATATATTTATATCAATCTAGCAAATAACATTATATTGGAATTAGTTATCAGGCTTTTCAAATTCCCAGTGGCTTGACAGAGACCTAAAGATGAACATATCAATATTTTGTCTCCTCTGGATTTTGGCAGCTGGACTGTGAGAAATAATAGTGTCCACATTTTACTCACAACACTGTAAAAGGTTAGAAGTGTTTTGGTCAGTGAGTGCTTCCTTCCTTCAGTACTGAAACGCTCTCCGTTTCCTCTGAGAGGAGAAAGTCAATATGACTAAGATGTTTTCTTGCTCCTTCTCTCCGTCTGAGAACCCATCAGCATGAATCATTAACCATCACACACTTCCTTCCTGTCACACTGGACCGCAAAAACATCAAGCAGAGTGGCTGTCAAAACCTGTCCTCATATCTGCCAACGTGCACTACAGCCTGAAACACTACAGGCTGAAACACTACAGGCTGAAACACTACAGCCTGTAACACTAGAGCCTGAAACACTACAGCCTGAAACACTACAGGCTGAAACACTACAGCCTGAAACACTACAGCCTGAAACACTACAGGCTGAAACACTACAGCCTGAAACACTACAGGCTGAAACACTACAGGCTGAAACACTACAGCCTGAAACACTACAGTCTGAAACACTACAGCCTGAAACACTACAGCCTGAAACACTACTATTTTGTTAAGGTTCACCTACAGCAATATAATTGTAATGATATAAATCTGAAACATGGTAGTGGCAGGAAATCAGAGAATGAACTGTAGTGACCTGATTAGAAGGCAGCCATGTGATACACACAGTGTCTGACGCTGCAGCCTGAAGACTGTTCTGTGGTCAGACCGACGTCTCAGAGAGGAAATCCAGTTGTTCCTCATGTCTGAAGTAGAGTCAGGATCTGAAGACTGTTCTGTGGTCAGACCGACGTCTCACAGAGGACATCCAGTTGTTCCTCATGTCTGAAGTAGAGTCAGGGTTTCTCTTCTTCCAGCACGGAGGAGGGAAACAGTCTGAAGAGGTCAAAACTCCAGCAACACTTTTGACCTGTTATGTTTTAGTATTCAGCTGTGGAAACTTCTTCATTTAGACATATTTATTATTCGAAGCTTTTAGTCCTACTTTAGTTGTATTTTGGACGCAGCTATGAGTGATGTTTCAGGGAAAACTCTGTCCTGGGCTTCAGGTATCTAACTTGTGTCTGATCCCTGTCCTAAATAAGGAAGCTTTGTTTCTTGTAAAAACTTCAATCAGGTGCATGAACTCTAAATGAACTTAACCTAATTACTGATGTGCACGTACATGCAGTGAATGGACATGTGATTCCATGAACATTCAGTGGTGTTGCTCAGCAAATGCACTAATGAAGAATGGATTGTCGTAAATTGATAAATCCATAATTCCCCATTGCCTGTCTTTTGAGCCTGTGCTTGTTCTTTAAAGGAAAGGAGTGCAGCCAGGATGAGAGCACCGCCGCGGCCATCTTTACTGTGCAGTTGGACGACCACCTGGGAGGAAAGCCGGTCCAGTACCGAGAACTGCAGGGAATCGAGTCAACAGCCTTCAGCAGCTACTTCAAGGGAGGGATCACCTACAAGGTACAGATCATATTCAGGTCATGGTGCTACTCCCTAACCCTAACCCGGACTCAGCGTGGCACAAAGTACCTGACGGGCCAGATGGTTTGTTACTCAGAACCATCCGAGAAGCCGTTATGGGAAACTGTTTGGAAAAGAGCGGGCTCTTTCAGAAAATACTTGACAGATCATTGGATGAACCATCTGCCAATCAAACTCTTGCCTGGAGAGTGCCTAGAGTATCATGAATGTTATATTTTAGTGTATTTATAGTTACGATGGAAGTCCAAGAGTAGTAGAAGACATCCAGCTGCATCACTGTCTGTGGGTTCTTGGTTTTAATGCTGATATTGACTTTGAAATTAAAATTTTATTCTAGGCAAGAATGATTATCTTATTCTTTCTTTTTATTGTATCTCCATTGTATACTCCATGATAAAATAGTTTAGTTTACTTATAATTTATTCATATTCCTTAGCTTCTTACCTTTCAAAAGAGACCAGATATATGCATATAAGCCTTATGGTTGAGGAGCTAGTCCCGATTCATTTTGGGTCGTTATTTTAGTTTTTCTTTCTGAGGAATAGGGCGGGATACTGTTTCAGTTGGTGTTCCAATCTGACAAGTGAAACTCTGGAAAAACACTTGATTATGTTCTTACAATTACAATTACTTTCTTGCCATTTTAAGGAAAAAGATGAACCAATTAACTAATGTTATATTAGCGATCTGAGAGCTCCAATGGAAGAAATATTGACATTAGGATTGTTTTTTCAACTGGAGCATCACGACTTAATCACAGCAGCGTGATAGTTGGCTAAAGGGAACAGAAGGACAGGTTCGAGGGGTTGACGGTTGACGGTGTTCTCTGCCCCTCAGACAGGAGGTGTGGCCTCAGGTTTCCACCATGTGGTCACCAATGAGCTTTCAGCACAGAGACTCCTCCACATCAAGGGCCGGCGGGTCGTCAGGGCCACCCAGGTCCGTCTCAACTGGACGAGCTTCAACAGCGGAGACTGCTTCATCGTTGACCTCGGAGACGTAAGGACACGGTGTTTCATGGCCGTATGTTTGCAGAAGAAGGGTTGATTTATATGTCTGCTTGTGTGTTTACCATCTTCAGAAGATCTATCAGTGGTGTGGATCCAAGTCTAACAAGTTTGAGCGCCTGAAGGCAACACAAGTGGCCAGAGGTATCCGTGACAACGAGAAAAACGCCCGCGCCAAACTGGAGGTGGTAGAAGAGGGAAGTGAACCATCCCAGTTTACTGACGTGAGTCTCACGTCTTTTGTTGTGTCTCATGACTGACAGAAAAAAATAATAATCCCAGCCATAATAATAATAATAATAATAATCCTAACAATAAAGGACTCAGAATATTTGATGTGAACTCAAGGTCAACTCACTAAATCTTTTCAGGGCTTTCAACCGCATCTCAACAGATGGAGTGTAGTTCAACAAATCAAGGTCCCCTTATCAAACTCATCCACCGAGGAAGACCATGGTATTTGTTTTATTTCTGAAAGTGGGACGTTCAGATGGATATCAAACTCATGCCTGTGTGTTAAGTACAGAGCTGAAGTCAGGACAAGGTTAGCCTAGCTTAGCATAAAGACTGGAGGCAGGGGGAAATGAAATAAACCTATCAATATCTCTTAGGCTCACTGAACATGTCTGTATCACAGAAATCACACAATGCTCCTGGCTGTTAATTGATCCATACATTTCTGTGAGTGTACAGCGTGTTAACTGGTGAGCTTTACAGATGTCTCTCTTTGGACAGAGGCAGGCCAGCTGTTATGCTAAACTAGGCTAACCACATCCTGATGACAGCTAATCTTCTCATGAGTGTTGAATTATTCCTTTAAAAGCCTGCAGTAATCCATCTTACCAAGGAAAGGCAGGTGACAGCTGACCTAGTTACTGAATATTTACCATGATTATTATATTATGCTGCTGATTGAAATGGATGCTGTTGTGTTGTTCTGTTTAGTTGTGGTTTAACTCGTTAGCCTGAATTACTGACTTGTAATATCTTTCAGGTCCTTGGAGTGAAGCCAGAGCTGTCAGAGGGAGGTGATGATGACGATACCGAGGCAGACGTGTACAACAGGAAGATGGCTAAACTCTACATGGTACAGGATTCACACGTACACAATACCAGTGATTCAATTCAACTTGTGTCGGACTTAAAATGAAACTCAAACAGAAACAAGAGAAACTGGACACTCGTTGAACAAGAAGGACTTAACAGGAAGTGATAATTAGATAAATACCATAATTACCGGTATACTTGTGAGGGAAGATTTATTGATTCATCCTATCACATCAAAAGAGGCTCTGAGGGATCTTATCTCATGCATTTTATCACACGGGGTGCTGTTCTGCATATGTCGATATCTAGAATCAGCTCAACACACCGACTCTCTCTCTTCTTCACTGTCTCCTCCTGGCGAGGCGGCCGTCTGGCTGGCCGAGGAGCCGCACCGCCGCACGCCGGTCGCAGCGCGCCAGAGGACGGGTAGACATGTTGTCGTGGTCCTCCGTTTGAAATGCAGTTTCGGGACGTTTTGGAGGTTCACCGTCCACCAGCACCGGCCGCTCTCTCCTCAGCTTCCAGCACCGACACCGCACCGAGTTGCTCTGAGATCCGTTTATTTCTCTGACGGGACTTTTCTCTGGTTTCCTATTGGGCTGAGAGTTGTGTGCTCCCCGTCGTTCAGACCTCCGGTGTCGCTGCTTTGTGTTCATTTATCTCCAGCAGGGGGAGACGGTAAAGTAGAGAGCGAGTGAGAGAGACAGTCAGTGTGTTGGGTTCATTCTGATGGTGGGATTTAGTGTAATTCACTGTGTTGATTTCACCCGTTCACCACACACACAAATACCATTATGAAAATAAACACCACACTAGGAAACTAAAACATGAAATGAAAACCCTTCATAACCCTCAGTTAGCTAATGCAACAAGTTGGGCTAGCTAACTATACCTAACTAAGTTAGCTAACTAACTAGAAAGACAAACTGACAGACAGATACACGGATTTATTGGTTTGCTGCTCAGACTCAAACGAGCAGCCTTTTGTATTCATTCTCTCTTTGTAGCAGGCGCCAGCTGATTAACCCTGACTAACCCTAACCCTAACCCTAACCCTAACCCTAACCCTAACCCTGACTAACCCTAACCCTAACCCGCCAGCTGATTAACGCTGACTAACCCTAACCCTAACCCTGACTAACCCTAACCCTAACCCGCCAGCTGATTAACGCTGACTAACCCTAACCCTAACCCGCCAGCTGATTAACCCTGACTAACCCTAACCCAGCTGATTATCCCTGACTAACCCTAACCCTAACCCTGACTAACCCTAACCCACCAGCTGATTAACCCTGACTAACCCTAACCCTAACCCTGACTAACCCTAACCCAGCAGCTGATTAACCCTGACTAACCCTAACCCTAACCCTGACTAACCCTAACCCAGCAGCTGATTAACCCTGACTAACCCTAACCCTAACCCTGACTAACCCTAACCCAGCAGCTGATTAACCCTGACTAACCCTAACCCTAACCCTGACTAACCCTAACCCAGCTGATTATCCCTGATTAACCCTAACCCTGACTAACCCTAACCCTAACCCTGACTAACCCTAACCCACCAGCTGATTAACTCTGACTAACCCTAACCCTAACCCTGACTAACCCTAACCCACCAGCTGATTAACCCTGACTAACCCTAACCCTAACCCTGACTAACCTTAACCCACCAGCTGATTAACCCTGACTAACCCTAACCTTAACCCACCAGCTGATTAACCCTGACTAACCCTAACCCTAACCCTGACTAACCCTAACCCACCAGCTGATTAACCCTGACTAACCCTAACCCTAACCCTGACTAACCCTAACCCACCAGCTGATTAACCCTGGCTAACCCTAACCCTAATCCTAACCCTGACTAACCCTAACCCGCAAGCTGATTAACCCTGACTAACCCTAACCCTAACCCTAACCCTGACTAACCCTAACCCTGACCCTGACTAACCCTAACCCACCAGCTGATTAACCCTGACTAACCCTAACCCACCAGCTGATTAACCCTGACTAACCCTAACCCTAACCCTGACTAACCCTAACCCACCAGCTGATTAACCCTGACTAACCCTAACCCTAACCCTAACCCTGACTAACCCTAACCCTGACCCTGACTAACCCTAACCCACCAGCTGATTAACCCTGGCTAACCCTAACCCTAACCCTGACCCTGACTAACCCTAACCCGCCAGCTGATTATCCCCGACTAACCCTAACCCTAACCCGCCATCTGATTAGTGTGTTTGTATGTTACCAGGTATCTGATGCGTCAGGGTCCATGAAAGTGAGCGTTGTGAAGGAGGAGAACCCGTTCTTCCAGAGTGACCTGCTCTCAGAGGAATGCTTCATTCTGGATCACGGCAGAAACAAGATGATATTTGTATGGAAAGGTAATCAGACAGAGTTTCAGCATACAGTATGCGTTGAATGGAGTATTGTCTTTGTGACAAGTGCAGCAGGCTGTGTGGGTTTTTTCTCATTGAACTTCTCTGAAATAGGACATACTGCCAACCCCAGTGAAAGAAAGGAAGCCATGAAAACAGCTGAGGGCTTCATCAAACAGATGGGCTACCCGGCAAACACACAGGTTTATTTTCATGTTCACTTGTCTATTGTATTATTGTTATTTAAGAAGAGCTTTATTTTCAGGTTCTGGGGGGGAGGAACCTGAAAACTGATTTTATTCTTTCAATGAGCAAATTTAATGTTCCTAATGTACCAATGGAGCGTTGCTACTGATGGTCCTGCAGATCCAGGTGTTGCCAGAGGGAGGAGAGACTCCCATGTTCAAGCAGTTCTTCCTGGGCTGGAAGGACAGAGACCAGAGCGAGGGTTTTGGAAAGGTATTTGTCACTGAAAGGATTGCGAGGATCCAGCAGAGGGAGTTTGATGCCTCCAAGCTCCATGAGTCCCATCACATGGCAGCCCAGTACAACATGGTGGATGATGGGAGTGGAGACACACAGGTGACTGAATATACAGTACAAGTAGTCGACATGCTAATGTTGTGCTAATGCTAATGTTGTGTTGTTGCCATGGTTACATTTAATGATGTAGTAGTGAATAAATATCTGAGCAGCCATGACTTCCAGTCCATTTGGGGCATGAAACAAGCATTTCCTACTGCCCATTTCATAAAAAAGGTGTTGTCCATTAAGAGGTGACGGCGTAGTTACAGAGCCCACGCACAGAGCTGCTGCAGCTAACGTACACCTTTTCATAATGTAACTACAGGTATACCGGGTGTTTCTCCTATGAGCACATCTAGAGCCAGCGGAGATTGTTGAGACAAGTCGAAACAGAGGTTACCTAGATGTAACTGCAGTTTTAAGGCCGTACTCCGTCATTGTATTTATAATGATACATATTAATATATATATATATATATATATATTATAATGTTATCACGGTTACTGTGGGGAATATACTCAAACCACAATATAGCCTGATTGTGTACACTACATCCATCTGATGCGGTGGTGATATCAACGGGAGAAATCTGATACTGAACTATAAATCAAAACCCTTTATGTTATCAATTTTGCTGTAAATTTTGTATTTGGAGTTGGTGGAGACCAAACCAGAGCTAAAAGGAGAGCAAAACCTGAATTCATCAGGTGGACATGAACACGACTCCAATGGGATGATAATGTTGGTCTTTGCCTGCTGGATGTGCAAACAGGCAACTGTTTGCTAAGACAGCCAAAAAAACGTTCTACGGTTTATGTCAGATTTTGTTTGTTTCTGTGAAATGCCTTACAAGTCAATATTTCCAATTAGTTCCAAACTATTTTCTTGGTAGTTTCCTGGAGAGAACTATGCAGAGATTCTTTGGATTGTGCTTGCAATTAATTGGAATAACATTATTGGCAGTGTACCAACTGAACGCTATTTCCCCAAACATTTGTACAAAGTTACACAATTCATTCCAGGAAATTACACTCCTGCAAAACAACATGTTATCAAAAGTTTTTAGAAAACAGCAGAAGATGAAACTGACAGAGAACACACATACAGTATAATTAAAGCTGCAAGCAGCAATGAACGGGTCCTCGCACCTTCGTGCACGTCGGGGAAACTGGACGCCCGTTGACACAGCTGTGCATTTTCAGGAGGGCCACACGCGAGTGCAATCACTGCAGAACTTGTTGCCCGTTCTGAAATGTGTGCCTGTTTTCGTCAGTTTTCGACCATCCCTAGCCCCTCAAAAATGCGACTGCGCATCAGTGAAATACTGATCTCTACTAAAACAACAGGTTCCTCGCAGCTGCTCGGGCCCTTATCAGCTTCTTTGGTGGGCCCTGGTGTCCATGGGGAGGGTGGGGAGTGGGCTTTTCCCTTGAACTATAACTTCATCTGTGATCATTATAATCACAATCTGGAGATTGTCTTGGGATTAAAAAGGGAAGACAGTATAGCCCAAGGAGAAAGAAATGATGCATCTTCCAGCAGTGAAATGTTGCCAGAATTCGTTATCATTATATCGTTATTATAATACATTCTCCTTACATGTGGTCCTTGAAGTAGAGCATTTTGTTTCCCTCCTTCAGATCTGGAGGGTGGAGAGCAGTGGCAGAGTTCCTGTCGACCCAAAGACCTATGGTCAGTTCTACGGCGGGGACTGTTACATCATCCTGTACACTTATGGGAGGAGGCATGTCATCTACACCTGGTATGACACCGTTCAGTCACTCAGCTGACTTTGCATAAACCACAGAGTGTGATTTCCTCTATGATATGCTCTAATGCTCTGCACCAAGCTTCCTGATTTATCGTCCGTCACATCTGTGGTTTATTTCCGCTCTGTAGAGCTGAGGGGAGCTGCAGGCTTGGTGATGATTCTCTGTGGGTTTGTCACCAAGATGACACCTCTCATGTCACACATATTCCCTGGACTAACTGTTCAAGCTACAGTTGGTAACGTTGAGCAACTATGATAAAATAGTTATCCTCACCCTGGACACCCTGGACAGGTCTCCAGACTATCACAGGGCTGACACATAGAGACAGACAACCATTAACACTCACATTCACACCTACGGGACATTTAGAGTCAACAACCTAACCTGCATGTCTTTGGACTGCGGGAGGAAACCTGAGCACCCGGAGAAAACCCACACTAACCTGCATGTCTTTGAACTGTGGGAGGAAACCTGAGCACCTGGAGAAAACCCACACTAACACAGGGAGAACATGGTAACTCCACACAGAAGGTGTGATTTGTATTGTATTGATTAGCCGGATTCAACCCTGCAACCCTCTTGCTATAAGGCGACAGTGCTAACCACTGCACCATCGTGCAGCCCGGATATAGTGACAAATATAAATATTATTTTTATCATATTTGATAAACATTACCAGCTGAAGCTGTAATATAAAAATATTGATGAGTTCAGCATTAAGGTTGACTCAGAATTGTTCCATGTCTCCTTCTGGCCTGTAGGCAAGGAGCCAGCTGCTCTCTGGATGAGCTAACAGCTTCGGCCTTCCTGACTGTCGAACTGGATCGATCACTGGGGGGACATGCAGTTCAGGTACAGCCAGTCTGACACCAACATGAACAGCACATGCAATGGATGCCTGAAACTGCTCCTGAATCTGTCTCTCTGCGACACACTCTCACATTCTCACCGAGGCATGGTCAGTGGTCCTAAGCTCTCACATTCGTACCGAGGCATGGTCAGTGGTCCTAAACTCTCACATTCTCACTGAGGCGTGGTCAGTGGTCCTAAACTCTCACATTCTCACCGAGGCGTGGTCAGTGGTCCTAAACTCTCACATTCTCACCGAGGCGTGGTCAGTGGTCCTAAACTCTCACATTCTCACTGAGGCGTGGTCAGTGGTCCTAAACTCTCACATTCTCACCGAGGCATGGTCAGTGGTCCTAAGCTCTCACATTCGTACCGAGGCATGGTCAGTGGTCCTAAACTCTCACATTCTCACTGAGGCGTGGTCAGTGGTCCTAAACTCTCACATTCTCACCGAGGCGTGGTCAGTGGTCCTAAACTCTCACATTCTCACCGAGGCGTGGTCAGTGGTCCTAAACTCTCACATTCTCACTGAGGCGTGGTCAGTGGTCCTAAACTCTCACATTCTCACCGAGGCGTGGTCAGTGGTCCTAAACTCTCACATTCTCACTGAGGCGTGGTCAGTGGTCCTAAACTCTCACATTCTCACTAAGGCGTGGTCAGTGGCCCTAAACTCTCATATTCTCACTGAGGCGTGGTCAGTGGCCCTAAACTCTCACATTCTCACCGAGGCGTGGTAAGTGGTCCTAAACTCTCACATTCTCACTAAGGCGTGGTCAGTGGCCCTAAACTCTCATATTCTCACCAAGGCGTGGTCAGTGGTCCTAAACTCTCACATTCTCACCAAGGCGTGGTCAGTGGTCCTAAACTCTCATATTCTCACTAAGGCGTGGTCAGTGGTCCTAAACTCTCATATTCTCACTAAGGCGTGGTCAGTGGTCCTAAACTCTCACATTCTCACTGAGGCGTGGTCAGTGGTCCTAAACTCTCACATTCTCACCGAGGCGTGGTCAGTGGTCCTAAACTCTCACATTCTCACCGAGGCGTGGTCAGTGGTCCTAAACTCTCACATTCTCACCGAGGCGTGGTCAGTGGTCCTAAACTCTCATATTCTCACAGAGGCGTGGTCAGTGGCCCTAAACTCTCATATTCTCACTGAGGCGTGGTCAGTGGCCCTAAACTCTCATATTCTCACTGAGGCGTGGTCAGTGGTCCTAAACTCTCATATTCTCACTAAGGCGTGGTCAGTGGTCCTAAACTCTCATATTCTCACTAAGGCGTGGTCAGTGGTCCTAAACTCTCACATTCTCACCGAGGCGTGGTCAGTGGTCCTAAACTCTCATATTCTCACTAAGGCGTGGTCAATGGCCCTAAACTCTCACATTCTCACTGAGGCGTGGTCAGTGGTCCTAAACTCTCACATTCTCACTAAGGCGTGGTCAGTGGTCCTAAACTCTCATATTCTCACTAAGGCGTGGTCAGTGGTCCTAAACTCTCACATTCTCACTAAGGCGTGGTCAGTGGTCCTAAGCTCTCACATTCTCACTAAGGCGTGGTCAGTGGTCCTAAACTCTCACATTCTCACCGAGGCGTGGTCAGTGGTCCTAAGCTCTCACATTCTCACCGAGGCGTGGTCAGTGGCCCTAAACTCTCACATTCTCACCGAGGCGTGGTCAGTGGTCCTAAGCTCTCACATTCTCACCGAGGCGTGGTCAGTGGCCCTAAACTCTCACATTCTCACCGAGGCGTGGTCAGTGGTCCTAAGCTCTCACATTCTCACTAAGGCGTGGTCAGTGGTCCTAAACTCTCACATTCTCACCGAGGCGTGGTCAGTGGCCCTAAACTCTCACATTCTCACTAAGGCGTGGTCAGTGGTCCTAAGCTCTCACATTCTCACCGAGGCGTGGTCAGTGGTCCTAAGCTCTCACATTCTCACTAAGGCGTGGTCAGTGGTCCTAAACTCTCACATTCTCACCGAGGCGTGGTCAGTGGTCCTAAACTCTCACATTCTCACTAAGGCGTGGTCAGTGGTCCTAAGCTCTCACATTCTCACTAAGGCGTGGTCAGTGGTCCTAAACTCTCACATTCTCACCAAGGCGTGGTCAGTGGTCCTAAACTCTCACATTCTCACTGAGGCGTGGTCAGTGGTCCTAAACTCTCACATTCTCACCAAGGCGTGGTCAGTGGCCCTAAACTCTCACATTCTCACCGAGGGGTGGTCAGTGGTCCTAAACTCTCACATTCTCACCAAGGCGTGGTCAGTGGTCCTAAACTCTCACATTCTTACCGAGGCGTGGTCAGTGGTCCTAAACTCTCACATTCTCACCGAGGCGTGGTCAGTGGCCCTAAACTCTCACATTCAAGAGGAGTAAACAGGAAGTTCTACAGACTGAGGGGGAACTCACTGACTGACATCCTGCATCATCAGGACCAACGTGGGGAAATTCTGGTGACTGACAGACGTTTATGCAGCACTTTTATGCTTCTGATGTGTATATTTATGTTCTTTGATTAATAAGTGATTAAGCATCATTAGCATTATTAGACTACAAATCAACCACGTTATGAATAACAATGACTAAAAGGTAGACAATCCTAACCCAGGAGACAGGACTGTACAAAAGCTCCTTTGCACGCTGCCAGATGACTAGTTGATGACTGGTCGACAGATGTCCCGTTTCAGTTGTTTGGTCCTCACCAGAGTTCGATAGACAACTTTCACACCTGCCCAAACGAACCGTACTAATCGGGCCAATGGACCTGAGCTGTTTTAACCGAACCGAAGAGGTTAGCTGTGAAAGCAGCCTTAGGTAGGGTTAGGAAAAGAATATGGTTGACGTTAACTTGACCAGCTAACCACTCATGTGACTAATGATATGAACGAATCACGTGACTGATGATATGAACGAATCACGTGACTGATGATATGAACGAGTCACGTGACTGATGACATGAACGAGTCACGTGACTGATGACATGAACGAGTCACGTGACTAATGACATGAACGAGTCACGTGACTAATGACATGAACGAGTCACGTGACTAATGACATGAACGAGTCACGTGACTAATGACATGAACGAGTCACGTGACTAATGACATGAACGAGTCACGTGACTAATGACATGAACGAGTCACGTGACTAATGACATGAACAAATCACGTGACTGTGTGAGTGTTGCCATCTCCCCCCCGCCCTAAGCAGACTACCACGCACTGACCACGCTGCTGTGTTTTATGCATTGGGAGTGAGAATGGGTTGCTCTCTGCCTAAATAAGTCAAATGGGGTTTGCAATGCTTCGTCACACTAGACGGTAAACAAGTAGGCGAAGTACATTTCTTAGTTTGTCACAACGAGCAGTTCTGGCATGGTTTGGGTTAATATGTTGATTAGCAGGCTTTAGAAGTGCTGCTAGGTGGATTGTGTTACCTTTGTTCAGAGCCAGGCGAGCCGTTTTCTCCTCTTTCCAGTCTTTATGCTAAGCTAAGCTAACCATCTCCCGGCTGGAGCTTCAAAGCTAATAAGTGTATTTCCCAAAAGGTCACAACAGTAACCAACCATGACAATACAAAGACACTGCTAAAAGTTTAACTTAATATTGAAAAAAAAGACTTTGAGGCTGTATAGAATTAGATTATTAAAGCAATATAAAGATAAAGGTTTTGGTATCACAGTGGCCAAGCTTTAAGAATATATTTTATATTTCATATAGCACTCGTCTAATCTATCCATACTGTAGTAAAAGGATACCTGTTCATACAGTATGGAGGATAAATGAAATGAAAATGAAAGGATACCTGTTCATACAGTATGCGCTGCTCTGGAGTAAATAAACAAAGATTATATGGTAAATGGTAAATGAACTTTCCTTTATACACAGTAGCTCCTTTCTAGTCTTCTGACCACTCACTGTACATTAGTACGTTAGATCTGAGGGCAGACTCAGTGAGTTAGAGAAGGACAACTTGTTGAGTATTTTTAAAATATTATAGAATAGATATTTTAAAATGTTGTCTAATGGATGCTCTAGCAGAGATGTGTGTGTGTGTGTGTGTGTGTGTGTGTGTGTGTGTGTGTGTGTGTGTGTGTGTGTGTGTGTGTGTGTGTGTGTGTGTGTGTGCGCGTGTGTGTGTGTCACCAGGTTAGAGTGTGCCAGGGTAAAGAACCCCCACATCTGCTGAGTCTCTTCACATCCAAACCCCTCGTTGTATATAAGAGTGGTACGTCCCGCTTCAGAGGCCAGACTCCCCCACCACCTCCAACCCGACTCTTTCAGGTACGGAGGAACCTGGGCGCCATCACCAGGATCGCTGAGGTGAGCTGATTGTCCTGCTGCACGGGAGGAGATCTGTTGAATGTGCATTTAGTCCGTATTGTTGAATGTCACCTGTGTTTCAGGTCGATGCCAGCGCGTCCAGTCTGAACTCTAATGACGCCTTCCTGCTGAAGACGGCTGATGGCCGGAGCTATCTGTGGATGGGCAAAGGGGCCAGTGAAGAAGAGCAGAAAGGAGCTGAGTACATGAGTAGAGAGCTGAACTGCAGCAGCAAACACACCATGGAAGGAAAAGAACCAGGTCATCATCTACATTTCAGTTACATTAAGATGATGTGTTGTCTATCTATTAGTACACACATACCTTATGCTGAGGGGGGAGTTTAGATGGTGGAGAAATTCAAAAGAAACATGACAACATGAGTGAAGGCTGTGACTCACATTCAGTTAAACCTGTAATACTGGCGTTTGTCTCTGCAGGGTTAGCAGCATATTTTTGGCTGTGAGTTACTGTAGCAGGACGTAATGCTTCAACACAGGACGTGTGTCAGACAGCTGGCCCAGTCCGGCCTGCTCTGTGCACTTACACTGATTGTTGAAGCATAATTGGGCTATTTTTTAATAATACTTTATACTATAGTAGTATTTTTAATTCTGTCATTTCATCTTTTTTTTCTACTGGAAACGGGCAGAAAACGGATCAAGTCTCAAACTAAAGCTTAAATCGGTCACGTTTCAAGTGATAAAAGGTTCAAGTCAGATCTTACAGCCTCACTTCTGCAACTCACGTCCAACTTGAGCACAGTTCTGATCACATACAGGTCTGTTCCACTGAAGCCATGCTTATTGATGGCTTTCCTGCTGCAGGTCAACCTGAGTACACCGTACATCTGTGTATGTGTGTGTGTTTTGTGTTGTAGATGACTTCTGGGCAGCTTTAGGGGGGAAGACCGAGTACCACACCTCAGAACGACTGGAGAGTCAGACCATGACTCACCCTCCTCGTCTGTTTGGATGCTCCAACAAGACCGGCAGGTTCACAGTAAGTATTTGACCCACGTCATTAAAACCTCATTGTGATGGCATCTGATTTATGTTTATACCATTAGAACTGGATTAGGTGAAATGCTTTGTGCTGCTGTGTTACTTTGTGTATTCAGAGACCTGGTAGAACATTTGATAAACTATATTATGTGTGTATGTGAGTCAGCCCTTCTTTCATCATTCCCTCATCTAAATGATGCTTCTATAAAGCCTTTATTCCACTATTTTATTTGATTACCTGCTTTAATTAAATGCTTTTAATGCTTTAAAGTTTTTTATAACACTTAACTGGTATATCCCTCATGAGATCTTAGTGGAATGAGATGTTGTGGAGCAGAATTCTGCTAGCAGTGCCATCATGAGATCTTAGTGGAATGAGATGTTGTGGAGCAGTATTCTGCTTCCAGGGCCATCATGAGATCTTAGTGGAATGAGATATTGTGGAGCAGTATTCTGCTTCCAGGGCCATCATGAGATCTTAGTGGAATGAGATGTTGTGGAGCAGTATTCTGCTTCCAGGGCCATCATGAGATCTTAGTGGAATGAGATGTTGTGGAGCAGTATTCTGCTAGCAGTGCCATCATGAGATCTTGGTGGAATGAGATGTTGTGGAGCAGTATTCTGCTAGCAATGCATCATGAGATCTTAGTGGATTGAGATGTTGTGGAGCAGTATTCTGCTTCCAGGGCCATCATGAGATCTTAGTGGAATGAGATGTTGTGGAGCAGAAATCTGCTAGCCATGCATCATGAGATCTTAGTGGAATGAGATGTTGTGGAGTAGTATTCTGCTTCCAGTGCCATCATGAGATCTTAGTGGAATGAAATGTTGTGGAGTAGTATTCTGCTTCCAGTGCCATCATGAGATCTTAGTGGAATGAGATGTTGTGGAGCAGTATTCTGCTAGCAGTGCCATCATGAGATCTTAGTGGAATGAGATGTTGTGGAGCAGTATTCTGCTTCCAGGGCCATCATGAGATCTTAGTGGAATGAGATGTTGTGGAGCAGAAATCTGCTAGCCATGCATCATGAGATCTTAGTGGAATGAGATGTTGTGGAGTAGTATTCTGCTTCCAGTGCCATCATGAGATCTTGGTGGAATGAGATGTTGTGGAGCAGTATTCTGCTAGCAGTGCCATCATGTGTGCAGATTGACGAGGTTCCAGGAGGGTTCATCCAGGACGACCTGGCTGAAGACGATGTGATGCTGCTGGATGTGTGGGACCAGGTACAAAGCTGTAGAAAATATTCACATCATCTCTGGACAAACTCCACAGACAGCTAACACACAATCTTCTGCTGCAGGTGTTTGTTTGGATCGGAAAGGATGCCAACGAAGTGGAGAGGTCCGAATCTGTCAGATCTGGTGAGCTTCATCTCCAGAAGTGTGTTGCTGTTTTAGTTCTGACTGAATATAAAGAATATAACATGCATTATGGCCTCTTCAGCCAGAGACACAATGAACAGATGATAAGGAGGTAACCACTAGAACAACATGACACCAGGCTCAGCTGCTAACTGCTCCACTAGTCTATGTCCAAACCAAAGTCCTTTTCCTTTTAGAGGACGCGTTGTGTCCTGTACAGGAGGATAATTTGTGATTTGTGATGGGGGTTGTAACTCCCTTTGGTGTAACTTTGGGTTTGTAATTTTGCAGACCTTTAACATGCACAAAAAACTGTATAACACACTAAAGCAAAAGGGACTGGCACTGCCAAATTTTCTGCATTATTACTGGGCTTCCAACATTCATAAAGTTATTCACTGGGTATCAAATTTCTATGAGGGCACAGGACTATTATGGGCTGAGATGGAACAATTTGTTTGCAATCCAGTATCCTTACCATCAATGCTTTGTGCACCACTACCTCTCAGCAAAAAAAGGCAGACAGTCAATCCCATTGTAAATGGCTCACTGAAAATATGGTCCCAGTTTAGGTCACATTTTAAACATAAACAGGCGCTCACTTTGCTACCTATCGTATCTAATGGACTATTTCCACCTTCATTAATAGACTCTGCATTCCAGTTATGGTTCAGGAAGGGTCTACGATGTATAAGGGATCTTTTTCAAAATAATAACTTTATGTCTTTTGAGCACATTGTTAGAGAATATGACATACCTAAATCTCATTTTTTCAGGTATTTGCAAGTGCGTAGTCTGGTCAGAAAGCTTTTTGTTTCCTTCCCATCTCGCCCGACAGATGTTTGGATTGAGGAATTTTTAGATTTGGATCCTCTTGAACGTGGTCTGATATCTAGACTGTACAGTGAAATTCAAAGGGTGGCATCGCCTTCACTGAACCATCTCAGGGAACAATGGGGTAAAGACTTCGGAGCGGTTATTTCAGATAAAGTTTGGCGGTTTGCAATTGAACGGATCCATTCAACATCTATCTGTGTAAAACATGGATTATTACAATTTAAGATTATTCACAGACTCCACCTTTCAAAAAGCAAACTCGCAAAGATGTTCCCAGGAACAGATCCAACTTGCTCCCGTTGCCATCAAGACGATGCCACCCTTTATCACATGTTTTGGACTTGCCCAGCCCTGGTTCCACTCTGGACCGCTATCTTTGAAACCTTTTCATACATTTGTGATAAAGAAATACAGCCAGACCCAACAATTGAGATATTTGGGGTAACTCCTCCAGAAGTCTCACTGTCATTGGTTCAAGCTGATGCAGTGGCTTTTTCCTCACTGCTAGCGCAAAGGCTAATACTACTACAGTGGAAATCCAACAATCCACCGACGCATTCTCAATGGATAGAAAGTGTAATGACATATTTAAAGCTAGAGAAACTTAGATACTCAACAAGAGGCTCATCTAAGAGGTTTTTCAAAGTGTGGCGGCCTTTTCTCTTTTACTTTGAACATGAATATGTATCTAAACAGCAGATGTAGGCTCCCCTGATTCCCCCCCCCCCTCCCCCACCCACACGTGCACGCGCGCACACACACACACACACACACACACACACACACACACACACACACACACACACACACACACACACGCACACACACACACGCTCTCCAAATCCACATTCACACAAGTATGGATGTATAATGTATGTTATTTTAGTAGTGTTCCTTAGTTGCATTTACATTTTATTTTTTTTTCTTTAGTATTTTAGTTACGTATGTACTTGTCTGATATGTTGTGCACCTTATATTGTTTGGTATGTTGTTTTGACTATTTACTTTGAAAAATTTAATAAAAAGATTTACACTAAAAGGGAAAAAGCACAATAGGTCCCCTTTATATAAAAATGCTATGGACACATACAGTATATAAATCACTTATCCGAACATTTCTCAAAGAATCAACAGCAGAATAAAATAAAATACTATGGCAGACAACAAATAGTTGTACATTAGGATTACAGGATTACAACACACGGACATTACTCCACTCTATATTTATTTACACATAGTTGTTTGCTGCTATATCAATGCTCTGAATAACGTATATACAACCTTTAAGGTAGATGCAACCCTTTTTAAATCTATGCCGAACATGCCAGACATTTATTAATGTCCCCCTTCACCCTGGGCCTGTGTGCACCCCCTGACACGCCAGTCTATTGAACAAATCACCTAAATGTTTAATGTTCCCATTTTGAATGTTATCAGCCGATTTAATGGTTGTTATCAGTGGTTATCACCACCATTCTAATGCCTTAAATGTGCCAAACTGCACCTATTACATTGTGAAAGTGAAACTTAGCGTGAATTGAAACAAAACAACTTCAGGTTTAGGAAAAGATCGAGGTTCGGGTTAAAATAAGTAATAATAACTCAACTTACGTATGTGGCGTTAGTGAAGTATGTAAGTTACTTAACAAAAGTTTAGTAAAATATGTCAGTGTCAGTTTTTGGTTTCACACAGGACACGTAGAGCGGTCCAGCGTTCTCCAGTCGAGTGTTTCTTTGACTCATCGACCCCCCCGACCTCCTCCTCCCTACACAGACCATGTTGCTCTGTCTACGACGTCACCTGCCTTCCTCCTTTACTCCCGTCATAATTATTACGGCCACTAGAGGTCGACGTCGTCCTCTTGTATCCGTATCGGTGATCACCCATATGAATAGATGATAACAGCCTTCTGAACCTACTGGTAGCAGGCCCCTTGTAACCCATATCTATGAAGACGATAATGCCCATTCAATCAGCTGATAACGTCCGAAGCGGGTGACATATTCCTATCTTCCTATAACTCAAAACTCTTAACGGTTAACGTTGAGGAAAGATGATGGTCTTAGTTAAATATTAAAAATGTCCGTCTACCTGTTTCTATGTATGTGACTTAAACATCACTGGAGATCAGACTGTAACATTCCTCAAACCATCAACATAAATGTCATATTTCCGTCATGTTTTCCATCATTTAAGCTTTGACTGCCGCTCTTTTAATTATGTCGTCTTGTTGCTCCCTGGTTTATATTCAACGGTTTAACCTGGTTTATATTTAACGGTTTAATGTTACCTGACTGGAGAATTAACTCCACCAGCTGTTTATCGTGATGCAACCAACTCCCAATATTTACAGAACAGTAGTGGATGAACATTTTCTCCCATACCAGTGAACGTATGTTTCCTCCAAAACATATTTGGTATTATTTATGAAGCAAATTAGCAGTATATCAGCTTATTTAGTAGGGAGACACTGAAAACTACTGAACCACCCTGCTGCCTGCACTGATGGCTTTAAAATATATATAATATACTGCATTACAGTCAGCTGTCAGTAACATGGGTTTATAAGAGATCACCATTGTTAGATCTTTATCCTCTCTCATCCCTTTCATTTCTGTTAGTTGAACATCAGCACAGAATGAATAAAACAGTTCCCTCTTACTGCCACATGAGGTCAGTGCAGCAGCCAGATGTCTGTTTGCTGTGTTGTAACAGAGACTCTTGGTCTCCTCTTTGCAGCCAAACAGTACATCGAGACGGACCCGAGTGGCCGGGATCAGCAGACTCCCGTAGTGGTGGTGAAACAAGGCCATGAACCTCCCACCTTCACAGGCTGGTTCCTGGCCTGGGACCCCTCCCACTGGGACTCTGTCACCAGGAGCATGAGGTCCATGCATGTTTAGATCACGATTATACAAATATATTGTTCTGTGCAGGAAAACTGGAATAGTCTCTTTTATATAATCAGTATGATCAAATAAATAAATTTACTATCTTTGATCAATGTGTTTCCTGTGACTTTTTGTTGAAAGTTGTGTTTGTACTTTTCTTTTACCACAGTGTTGTTCAACCCACATGCAGACACAACGTTCACACTAACATGGAGTCAATATTCTCTTTGTTTTCTATCTGAAATACCGTATCTATTCATGTGTGTTAGTCTTTGACGATGGTTACCAAGCTGCAAAATGTTTGGCATCCGAATGGAGGCGTGACAGAAAAGCTTTGGGAATCACTGGTCTTTGATTTGCTGAAAGATTTTATTTGTCAGTGTTTTGTATCCAAAAATACTTTAAATGTTAAAAATATGAGACTGATATTGATCTTCTAACTTCTTCTACTCCTTTAGTGCAGTCTGTCAAACAGTCATTCTGTGTTCACATTGTGTGAGAACTTGTTTAATCTGATCATTGAAGTAGTTTCTCTACTGACAGCATCTGTTATTCAGTGTCATTTCAACAATACAGGAATGGATCAACACATTATGCACCGATACCGATACTGGATCGGATATCGGGCCAATAGCAGTGACAGTGGGGTCGATCTATTAAATTCTATTCTATGTTTATATACTATATACATTATATACTGGAATTTTAATTCCTGTTTAAGTTTTGACCAGTTTGTTGCTGCATTCAAAAGGTTTACACTAGATTTGGAATTTATGTTAATTTTGAAGATTCTTTTTCAGACAGATTCACTAACTTTATGTATGTAATGTTAGTATTTATTATACCCCCCGACAACGTAGTCAGGGGTATATAGCGCTCCGCGTGTCCGTCCTTCCGTCCATCCGCGTGTCACACTTTAGTTTCCAGAGCAGAACTCTGAAACTAATTAAATTTGGAGCATCTTGCCGAAACCTCACTGCGGACATCCGCGTGCCGTACAAATGACACACAAAAAGGCTAAAGTGGTTCTCATGACACACAGAATGTCTGTGTAATGTTGCTCTGGAAGTGTGTACATCAAAATATGGTGACCTCCAATCACATCATGGCCTGACTTTGGTCTTATTTGATCTTATCTTGTGTAAATTCCAGGTTGTCATAACCTCATGAAGTTCATCTTGCATAAAAACAAAATATCAGAAAACAACACGTTTTATTACAACCAGAGATACAGTATAGGCTGTGTTTTATTTGTTGGAGGAATGTCAGGTCATGTACATTTAGGCTGAAAACTGTTGTATACCTACTCATTATTTTTCACTATTTGTCTTTGTGGAGTTGGGCATGGTTGGTATTCAGCTGCAGGAGAGAGAGGGAGGTGTGGAGAAGGCCCATGAGAGCAGCTGCCAGGTGAGTTGATTGACACAGCTGATGTGCATCGTCTAATCATCGCCCTTTAAATGCAGCAGTGTGCTGGACCTCTGATGGCTGAGAAACACTGAGAAAGGAGACATAGGCTGGCGGTGCCATGGAGTGGGAAAAGAGTTGTGTTTGAACTGTAAGTTAGAAGCAGCTGGACCTCGTGTACTGGGGAACTGGGCGGCCTGAAGCGCAGGCTGTAAATCTGTGTTAAAGTAGCGTGTGATCAGTCATAAATCTAAAAGCTGCTAAACGTTTGCAGCAGTTTGTCCTGTCTGTGTTTATGCTGAGAACCTGCGGTTGGTAGGATTAGAGCCAAATCAATAGATAATGTGTCTGTCCACACTGAAGCTCCCAAAATGACCCAAACATAACCCTTTTCATAAGAATTCAGAATGTTTTCCAGTCTGATAATGGCCACCAGAAAAGGTTGTGTATTTATTTTAGGGCTGTCAAAGTTGACGCGATAATAACGTGTTTACTCAAAATCGTTTTAACGCCACAAATTTATTTAACACAGTAAATTGATCGATGTTTCTGTGGTTGTAGCGACTCAGTTTTAAAGCTAGAGTGAAGATACTGGTATCATATAAAACTATAAAATCTAATGAATGCATTAGCATATCATGCTAGCTTGTCGTGAAGGAAGGTAACTAACACTCCAAATGTATATATGCTAAACTTTGGTGAGGACCTCTGACTTCCAGATATATGGGTTCTATGGGTACCCACGAGTCTCCCCTTTACAGACATGCCCACTTTATGATAATCACATGCAGTTTGGGGCAAGTCATAGTCAAGTCAGCACACTGACACACTGACAGCTGTTGTTGCCTGTTGGGCTGCAGTTTGCCATGTTATGATTGGAGCATATTGTTTTATGCTAAATGCAGTACCTGTGAGGGTTTCTGGATCAATATCTGTCATTGTTTTGTGTTCATCGATTTACAATAATAAAAATATACATACATTTGCATAAAGCAGCATGTTAGCCCACTCCCATGTTGATGAGAGGTTAAATACTTGACTAATCTCCCTTTAAGGTTCATTTAGAACAGATAAAAAAAGTGTGATTAATCATGGACAATCATGCGATTAATGGTGATTAAATATTTGAATGAATTGACAGCCCTACTTTATTTGAGTAAAAGCTGCTTGGACTCGGCCTGTGCTCCTTTAGCCTCCTTCAGCCTGACTGGGAGGAGCAGCGTGTCAAGCCCAGGAGGCAGAGGGCAGAGTGGACGGCCAGCAGCTCTCTGTTTAAATGAATATCAATCATACCTCGGAGGCTGACCGCCCCCAGTCACCACAGAGCTGCCATTGGTTGATACCAGACCAACCTGGAGCAGCATCAGTGTCCATTCACTGACAACAATGAGGCTGAATAACTAATGAGCTCCGTCCAGGCTGAAGGGTCTTCCTCCACTATTCTCGGAGTAGCTTTGGACATGACCAGCAGCCTCCCGTGGGCCAAACGATGGACCAGGGAATCTAACAGCAATGCTTTAATAGAAATAACAATAAAAACTGAAGCTTTATCACCAAAGAAGATTCACAGTAGGAGGACAAACACACCTTTCCATGTGGATTACTTTTTTATATTTTTGATTTTTGAGGGTTCTACGAGTAAGAAGCTCTTCGTCAAGAAGGTTGGAGTGAAGAAAACCAAAAATGAAACTGAGAGTCGTTCTCACCTGTCTGGTGACTTTCTACAGTTTGAGTAAGTACAGTTGAGCTTTAGATTCAGTGCTGTAGTTGTGTTGAGCTGTTGGAGAGGGCTAAGGTTAGAGATAGAGAGGAGACAGAGGAGAGGGTTAGGGATAGAGAGGAGATATAGGAGAGGGTTAGGATTAGGGATAGAGAGGAGATATAGCAGCCCTAACCCTTAGGGTTAGAGATAGAGTGGAGACAGAGGAGAGCAGAGGATGCTGCTGCAGCTCCTCCTGTTCTGTTGCTGCTTTGACTTTGACTCCAGTAAACTGGAACTCAAATCTGTGGTTATTAAGTTATTAATCATCCAGTTTGTATACTGAAATCCATAATCATCCTCATGACAGCTTCATTGTTGAAGATCCAGTTGTTCCCCATAGAATCAGTAAACTTAACCAGATCTATTTACCAGCAGCGTTGTTCTGTTGTCTCTGTATTTAAAGTTACTTAAATTGTTGTAAATTGGAGAAACGGGCTTCTGCTCTGTCCTCGTTTACTAATCCAGGTATTATTATTAATAATATTATTATTGATAAGGACTGAATGATCAGTTGTTCAGATGACTGGAAGCTCTTGTCTTGTCAATATCTGTTTGGATGTGAATTGATTTTGACTGATCCCTTGCGCAAATATGTACAATATGCAAAGTCAAAGTCACTGTAAATGTCTGCATATAAATGCAGGTATTTGATCAAAGAAAGTGGTATTACTACATCCACTTGGTCTTTTCTCCACTTTCCTCCACATGTTGTGGCCTTATGGCGAGCTTCAGAAACACCAAGTCAAACAGCTATTTCTAAGACCAAGAATGACCCAACACAAATGTACAATTCGGTATATCACACATAAAGTTGTTGTATAATTTATAATATTGAAACATTGAATAACCTCTTTTAGTCTTGAGAACATTAAGCAAATTAAATGGCCATTGTGTCACTTCTTTCCCACTAAACAGTGTAAGCAGCATTAAAACAAATATTAAAAAGCATTACAAATATTAATATACATGAATGATAAGATTTAATTATCAATCTTGAATAAACGTTAAAAGATTCAAATGAAAGGCCAGCAAACACTGTTTGTCGACGCAAGAAAGTTCATTCTTGAACTTGGAAACAGTTTTACAGTTAAATAAATGAAGGTCCACTCAGAACCTTTTTTCTCTAGATTTTAACTGAGATTTTAACTCCACCGCTGAAGAAGACGGGGAAGAGCAGTTAAAGACTCTCGACAAAGCTAGACTAGAGTTAGGGTTTAACTTTAACTCCACCGCTGAAGAAGACGGGGAAGAGCAGTTAAAGACTCTCGACAAAGCTAGACTAGAGTTAGGGTTTAACTTTAACTCCACCCGCTGAAGAAGTTCAGTTAAAGACTCTAGACAAAGCTAGACTAGAGTTAGGGTTTAACTTTAACTCCACCCGCTGAAGAAGTTCAGTTAAAGACTCTAGACAAAGCTAGACTAGAGTTAGGGTTTAACTTTAACTCCACCCGCTGAAGAAGTTCAGTTAAAGACTCTAGACAAAGCTAGACTAGAGTAAGGGTTTCATTTTTAACTGCTTTACTTGATCTGTTTGCATCAGGGTATCTTTTTTTGAGGTGACAGAAAAAAGACTTTTCTGTACCCAATAATAAGTTATATTCATATTTCAAAAACAATTGAAAACATGAAGGTCAGGTATCCTAATTATCCAGTTGTATTTCAGGCACATAATACATCTTTAAAATAACCCAAAATGTTGTAGATGGGAACAAAATGTGTTTTATTGGAGAGAAAACAGCGAGCAGCTTTGCATGAGAAGGGGAGCAGTGCAGACGGTCTTTAGCTCAGACCACAGTACGGGGTCAGAGTCAGTGACCTCTGACCTTTGGGTCGTCCTGGTCAGTGGAGCGGTCTGTGAGGGGGGGAGGGGGGTCCACAGACACAATAGCCACCCCCCCCCCAAGTCCTCAGTCTTCAATGAGCTGACCTTCACACCCTCATCTCCATAACACTGCCCCCAGTCTGCGCTCAGATTGAGACCTTATTAAAAATATGTGTGTCGAAGGTAATCCCCTTCCAGCTGCCCATGACCATGTCCTCGACACCCCCCCATCAGACTCTCTCACACAGTGTCCACGATGGAGCCGGCCGGCAGAAACACCCCGTAGTTTAATCCACCGAGGGGGCACAAAGAGCCTGTGGTGGCCGGCGTGTGACAGAAAGAGGCAAACATGTCAATCTGTGGAGAGTTGAGGCTACAGCTAAAGCTAACAGGATCTGAACCATGTAAAGGTTGTAATGGTTATAAGGCTGATGGGACTGTCTGTAGAGGGCCATCATCCAGTACTGACCGGACTATATGAGGCGTTAACAAGCACACAACGCATTGTGAACTTTAATGCAATACACCTTTTATGAGTCGATCTAACTTCTTTTATTATTGGTTATTATTGTTCTATTTGTTTTACTTTAACAAACTGTCTGTGTCTGATGATAATTCATAATGGGTACTACTTAATGGTTCTGATTCAACAACCATTGTTGCCTTATTGCCTCGTTAATTATCCTTTTTTGAATTCTACAAGCAACACAAGAGTTCTAGACCACATTTTGTGGGGTAACTGGTGTTTTTCAACCTGGACCCTATTTTCCATGTTTGGTGTCTAACTGACTGGTGGGGACGGCAGTTTCTGGAACTGGTCCAGTGTCCAGTCCTTAATGCTTTATATTTCCAGGTATAACCTGTTCTAATGTCTAGCTACAGGTATATACAGCATATCCATATATATATATAAATATATATATATATGGATATGTATATACAGCATATCCAGTACCACTGGGTGGAAACATGGCTTGAGAATGAATATGTGCTAAATATAAATCCAGAGCTGGTCATCAGCTTCACCAGTAGTTCCAGTACGACCATGACCTGTTACGGTTATTAACTTTATAACTGTGTAAACTTTCCATGATAAGCTGTTAGTAATTTTGATTTGGTGGTCCCATATAATTCATAGTAATTGCATAAGAGCCTATAATTATAATTACTAGTTGTTTTACATTTATTGTCCCATTAGATTAGTGTCATCTGTCCAGTAGTGCTTCCAGTGATCTTGCAGGAGCAGCTCTCTGGCACAGCGATGCGTCTCTGAGTGTCTTATTAGCTCGTGTTTTGTCAGGTGTCCTGCCAGGCTTTTTGTTTTTAATGAGATTTCTCTAATAAGAGTTGCTGCAGCGACTCTGTGAGCCGACACCTCACTGATTAAAACTGCAGGACAGACAAAGAGGCCTCCTCTTCATCACATTACAGATTATTGCTTATTGATCCACCTGGCTGGTGGGGACCATTTTTTTGGCCAGGCTTTTTAAATCTGCACTGACCATTAGAAATCAACCCCCACATGCAGATGGGACCTCCAGGACCTCCAAGACCTCCAGGACCTCCAGGACCCGGGGGCCCGGGGGGGGGAACAGGGGGCCAATATCGGTTTATGCATAGGTAGGCTTGTTATCAATAGATCATAAAAAAAGACCAAGCCTGATGCAACACTAACTTTGAACTTAATACCATTTTATTGTCAGTCTTCATATGATATGATAGAAATGTTTAAAGGTTTTACATTCAGGATATTTACATATTGAAGTTCAGTTCATGTGAGATCACGTTGAATAGAGCTTGTTACCAAACCTCAACATATCTCTTGTTCTGTTTCCAAAGCAGCTTCACTGCTTCCAGTTTGATCAGATAGTTCCTGAGTTCAATCAAAACTCTGACAATTTTATCGAGTTTTGGTTTCTTTTGTTAAAAAGGTGAACATTTTTTTTTGTAGAAAGCAGGCTATATACTACATTATTTTATATATGGTATTGTATTGCCACAAATATATATATATATATATATATATATATATATATATAAACTTAATGTTGGAAGACCAATTTTGCCCACACTGAGCTTAATATAGTAGTTGAATGAAGAAATTGCTTTTTATAGTACAAGTTGTCTTAAATTATACCTGTTATCTCTGAGTCATGGAGACAAGCAGGTTTGTATTGTTCATTTCTCATAAACACTCTGTGTTTAGACATTGAACTTGACATCGGACACCCAGTAAATGACCATCCGTTGGCTTAAACAAAAGACCTACGCAGACCCCCTACATCTGAGAGAACTCACCGGCTCCAAACAAGGAGACTTTTACTCCCATTAGGAGGACAAAGGAGGAAGCCCCAGGCCAATGGGCTTCATGCCGGCCAGGCCATTCCCATCTTCCAGCTCAGACCTTCAGCTGCACACTCTCCCTCTTCTGAAACAGATATAATAGAGGAAGAAGTCAGGGGGCAGAGGGGGATAACAAAGAGGAATATTAAAACATAACCCAAACTCTTAAGGCTTTAACCTAACTCTAACCCGAACTCTTAAAGCTTCAACCTGACTGTAACCCGAACTCTTAGAGCTTCAACCTAACTCTAACCCGAACTCTTAGAGCTTCAACCTTACTCTAACCAAACTCTTAAAGCTTCAACCTTACTCTAACCCAAACTCTTAGAGCTTCAACCTTACTCTAACCCCAACTCCTAGAGCTTCAACCTTACTCTAACCCGAACTCTTAGAGCTTCAACCTAACTCTAACCCAAACTCTTAGAGCTTCAACCTTACTCTAACCCCAACTCTTAGAGCTTCAACCTTACTCTAACCCAAACTCTTAGAGCTTCAACCTTACTCTAACCGAACTCTTAGAGCTTCAACCTAACTCTAACCCGAACTCTTAGAGCTTCAACCTTACTCTAACCCGAACTCTTAAAGCTTCAACCTTACTCTAACCCAAACTCTTAGAGCTTCAACCTTACTCTAACCGAACTCTTAAAGCTTCAACCTTACTCTAACCCAAACTCTTAGAGCTTCAACCTTACTCTAACCCAAACTCTTAGAGCTTCAACCTTACTCTAACCAAACTCTTAAAGCTTCAACCTTACTCTAACCCAAACTCTTAGAGCTTCAACCTTACTCTAACCCCAACTCTTAGAGCTTCAACCTTACTCTAACCCGAACTCTTAGAGCTTCAACCTTACTCTAACCCAAACTCTTAGAGCTTCAACCTAAAATGTCTAAGTTTAGTTCTACTTGTCATTCCTAGCTCAGATCCATGCAGCCCTCCAGAGCTGCCATTCACACAGATGTCGGAGAGAAGATAAAGGAACTTAAACTGATGAAAGGATTTGTATCTGGTGCTCACCCCCTCTTTCCCTGTCCCTTTTTTTACGGGGGTTTGACAGAAATCTGTGAACTTCAGGAGCTTCAGTCCCACTAAACAATAGCTGTGGTGGGCTAAGAGAGTAGCTCAGGCTGGACATAAGCTGCCCCCCCCCCCCAACCTCATCTACACATCCATCCTCCTCAACTCTGACTCTCTCATGACCCCTGAGGGGCTTGGGGTTACAAGCACAGGGTGCTAGTGTGGGGGTTGCTGGACAACCCCCTCTCTTCGAAACATCTCATTATAGTCCTGCCGTTATATTGAAAATAGCCCAATTTCTAATGCACTTAATCACACCTCATGTAGTTTCAGCTTTTTGGATTACATTTAACTCCTCCAGTCTGGATTTGCCTTAAAGCTTGTTGTTTAACATGCAAAGACTCTCCCTGGATTTGAGGCTTCAAACTGGAACCAAGACGAGGGGTTGATCCCACGTCAATGCCAATGTGTCGAGGCACAAATCTCAGAAATTAGCTCACAACTGCTATAGAGTTACAGCTGATTTTAGAGTGATGCACCTTTAAGCAATCCAATACAAAGCCCTTCAATGAACCCTCCCAAACCGGGACATTTGCATGTAGGTTAATTTAATTAATTTACTGCATATGGGTACTGCTGCTGCTGTCCTTGGATGATGACTGAACGTTCACTGTACTATGATTCTGTTCTTCTTTTCCTTTATTACAGACAAAATAATGTACAAATTTCAAATTTGTTATTCTCTTGTTTTTATTTATACATTTGTCATTGAGGTAATTCAAAAGTAACAAAAAGTAATCAAGTTATGACACTTTAATATTGTGATACTTGGGTTAGGTTATTGACTACATCTTTTAACAGGTAATTAGTCATTTTATCAGAATACATTTTTAAAGTTCCCTCCCAACCCTGGTGATGTTGGTTATCAGAAGAGGAAATCAGGACCAGAAATTAAATGTTAAATTACATTAATGTTTTATAACCCAAATCCCTCAAAGAGTCCTGCTATGACATAACCTTGTTTATGTACACATTACTTACCATAACTCTGGCATTTTAGGTCTCACAGTTTGCAACCCCATGTGGTCGATAACCGTGGCCACAGAATACGATGCTAGCCCCCCCCCACACACACACCCCTTGGGAGCCCTGAATTTCATTACCAGTCCTGAGGGATGGGAAGCTCAGGGGGGGGTTGCAGGTTTCTATCAGCCCAAACTAACAATCATCTGCTGGGTGGGAGATCTCTTCAGGAGGAGGGCAGATGCTCGTTTCTTGATGTGACATATCAGTGAAGCCAACAGCAGAGATCATGAGGAGGAGGAACATGGTCAGGCTGGGGGTTAGCTATATATATATATATATATATATAAAATATGATGAGCCATTTCATCAGCTACCATGTCAACAAGGAGTCATTAACCTGATTGTATGCAGAGAAATTACAGCTGAACAGTGTAATGTCAACTCTACTATACTCTGTGGTATTTGTATATGCCGTGATACCTCCGTCCATAGCGTTTATCAGGTTCAGCCAACAGAGAGCAGTAATGCTAAATGTAACTGCTGTGGAGGATATCTTATCTATGCTTACTGATTTATTCAAATTACAGGTGTGGATGTAAGACAAGGAGGGGAGTAGTGAGACTGTTAAAGGGTCAATTGAACCAAATCTCAAGAAGTCATATTTTCTCACACTGTCTCTATCCATACAGATCATTTGGGTTTTATTTATCCAGGTTTTACAATGGAGGTGATCATTTATTTTAGGGATGCAGCGATACGACTTTTTCAGTCCCGATACCAAAGTGATACCTGGGCTTTGGGTATCGGCCGATACCGAGTACTGATCCGATACCAGCGTTTAATTATTCAGCTGTAGGCCTCACTGTGTGGAAGTGACTGAGATCAATCTTTTATATGTAAGACAACATCAAGCATTATTGAAAAATGTATTTCAATTTTCAATTTATTTATTAATTTACTACCACTACTATTTATACCTGATCCACCTATTTGAGTCATCATCGGACCGATTTTTGATATCAGTATCGGTATTGGTGCTTCCCTAATTTATTTTATCTGTGGGGTTCACAGCATTAAAGAAAGACCCAACCAACACAACAATGGCATCTGTTTCCAGATCCCGTGTCCCTGTTACTGTGGATTATGTTGAGTAACCATGTTGTTATTGAAATGTTTGATCAAATCTGTCAATGCTGCGAGCACCACAGGCCAAAGTCCACTGCATTGGGATAGAGGCATATAAACTGTATTTATGAACTTGGTGGCATCTGCATTGCTAGTTACAACTAAAGGTAAGAGAGAAAAGGTTTATTTTTGTTTTTTAATTAAAAATAAAAATCAATGGGAACAGAATGTGTACTGATAATAGCAAACAGCATCAGCTGGCCTTCAGAGCAGAAATGCACAAAACGACTGAAGCCAATCTAAACACAAATTCAGCTGCAAGCCACTGTGTGTGGGTTGTGACGCTTGATGGTGGCTGGACAACAATAAATGTTGTTGTACGGCCTGTGGCTCAGTTGACGGAGAGGGTATCTTTGGTTGAAAAGATGCAAGACTCCATAGTGACATTGATAAGGCCTTGTGCAGGTTCAAGTGCAGCTGCGATTGTTACTGCTTCACAGCTGGGAAGGAAGGCGGCTATTAGGGTTCAAGGTTCTTTGCATATGAGGACATTAACACCAAAAAAGGCTAAAAGAAAATGGGGAAGACTGGGAGTGTCACCAAGGTCACGCAGGGGAGGGGACAAGGGTGAGGAAGAGAGCTCTGGTGGCATGGGAAAGTCACCCCAGAGATGGATCTGAAAGGCCGGGAAGAGACGGGGGGGTTGGAGGGGATGCATAAGAAGGGGCAGATGGTGCCCTTGGGTGCGTGGTGGCTGTTTTTACAGAGGTTACTGTGGGTGAGGTGCAAATAAGCATAGACACAACACTATTGTCACAATTGGCCCCTGCTTCAAAGGAGGGTCTCCTAACTTGACCCCAGCAACCCTTGCTAGTGTTCTCCTCCCCAGCTCGGGTATTGTTGTTGCCCTCTCTGGCTGGATGGCTCGCTGGCATCCAGCCTCCAGCCTCCATTGTGGCTCGCCTTCATTTAAAGCGTTATAGGCCGCAAAACCAAATGCACTATCAATCAACTGAGGTGGTTTCTGGTGTTGAGTGAGGTTTTGGTGTAGGGTTCTCTGAGACTGGGTGTCAGACAGAGAAGCCTCCCCTTGTGCTATTGTCTCTGGAACTATGTTAATAGCAAAAATGATTCTAGATGACAGTTTCAGTTTTCATTGATTATTTGACTGGTTTCTTAAGGTGTGGACTGAATGAAAAGGGCAGCTGGACTGTTTGTGCAGTTCAGATTTATTTGCAACAACCAGCCAGTGTACTTGGTGATCTCAAGACATTCCCAGAACTCCAGGTCTTTCCAGTATTTTTCTATCAATGAAAATGCATTTCATTTTTTGTAGGTATATAGACAGTTTGTCTTGACTTTCAAGCCTTGGACACACTTTCCACGTGTGCAGTGTAGAACGAAACTGGAGCATGTGCAGTCGGTGCGCTTGCTATATGTACAGTCCGCACAGTCACACATTTTGGGCTGCATGCGAACGTCCACTCAGGGTCTGCGTGGTCCCTTGTGGACGTAGGCGGATGACCACATTTCAGTCACAGAAACTGTCATACTTCGCAGAAAGTATGGAACGTCCTTTATCATCACTTCCCCGATGTACAGGATGGTTTAATGGGATAACATAAACCTGATTCAATGTCAGTTTGAACACTCCTCTGGATTATACAACAAATTATCACTTATAAGCACATTTGTAGTCATACAGCCTTTCTCTCTCTGATAACCTGTCTTTCTCTTTCTCTTTCTCTTTCTCTTGTCTGCAGGTTGCTGTTCGGCCTCAGAGCTGTCTTTCCTGCTGGAGCCGAGTGATGTGATCGCAGTGAGGGAACGCCCGCTCATGCTGGACTGTCGGGTGCAGGGTGAGGAGCCAATCATGGTTACATGGCGTAAAAACGGGGTACCTTTACCCACCAGCCCGAGGGTTCAGGTGCTGGTGAATGGCACGCTGTTCATCCACAGCTTCCAGAAACGTAGAGAGGGGAGCGACGCGGATATGGGCGAGTACGACTGCGCAGCCCAAAATCGCTACGGCATGCTGGTCAGCCGCAAGGCCAAAGTCCATTTGGCATGTAAGTGTTTGATGACTGTTACATTCTATATACTTGTTATGACGTACAATTACAGGTGCTTTGGAAACATGACTCAGGGAGGGGAAGACATAATGTCACTGGTTATCTTATTCTCTGATGAGCAGAACATGTTTTTGACTTGGACAGGTAAAGAGGAAGTGCATCGCATTCACTATCACAACAACCGCACATCATCAGTTCACCTACAGCTGCATTACAAGATCCTTATCTCATAATTATGGAAACTATCTCATCTGATAGTGTTATTATGAGATGCTTTTGTGTAATTAGGAAACGCTAATTACAAGGACAAAATAATAATTTTCTTAACTTAATTTTTGATTAATGCACTTTCTTTCCATAGAGCTCTATTCTAAATATGAATTCAAGTTCAGAGTAATTACTTCTTTTCCATGAATTAATGCTCATTGTAATTATGGGTCATTTACAGGATTTTACATTGCAGATTGTAGAATGTAAAATAATTCAGAGGACATGACCTCTATGTCCTCAAAGGTAGTTATGGCCCCTATTGTAATGATCTTGGAAATCAGAAACCAAGCTAAGCAGCTTACTTCATTATATAAGATAAGATAAGATATTCTGTTATTAGTCCCACAGTGGGTAAATTTGCTGTTCTGGCTGGTTACATGAAGAACAGCAGGCAGACTAGTCACTAGCTTATTTGTCATTTTGGTTAAACTGCAAGTTTTCAAGAGCTTTAAGTTTAATAAATGCTTTGATTTTACATAACCTGCCCCCTGCATTTAATATCCCTGCATTATCCACCAGCCATAAACCTGTACAGGGAGCAGAGGATGACCCACAGATAGTCACCACATGTTGCCTTTTCTCTGTCAAAACATCCCATAGACTCTGTTATAAATGATGCTTCATATGGTGAACACCTCTGCATCAGACATGGCAACCCGAGCCCCCCCCAGGACTCTTTCATCTGTTGTTGTCAGACGGATCAGACGCCCACATTTAAAACCATCACCAACATACCAGCTCCTCGCTATGGAAAACCTGTAAATGATGTCAGCGTGTACATTACTGTACATGTTTACACACACACACACACACACACACACCTGCACTACTTGTACAACCTCCTCCTCCCCACCCCCACCCATCAGGGGGTTCTGGGTAATCCAGGAGAGTTATGGCTATCTCGAGGTGGTCTTACTGCAATGCAATGAGTTGCCATGGTGATGCTCTCTCATCTGCAGGTCCCTCCTCTACGGTATACACCCGTATTGATTATAGCCACCAGGTCATTAGATATCCTGTGTGTGTGTGTGTGCGTGTGCGTGTGTGTGTGTGTGTGTGTGTGTGTGCGCGTGTGTACATGAACGTGAGTGTGTGTGTGTGTGTGTGTGCGCGTGTGTACATGAACGTGAGTGTGTGTGTGTGTGTGTGTGTGTGTGTGTGTGCGCGTGTGTACATGAACGTGAGTGTGTGTGTGTGTGTGTGTGTCTGTGTGTGTACATGAACGTGCATGTGTGTGTGTGTGTGTACATGAATGTGATTGGAAACCCTGGAAGTGATAATGATTAATATAAAAATAATGATGTTTTAGTCTGTTCCGGCACCTTCAGCCTTTGGGAGTACAGGACATGGCAAAACTGTGGGTGTAGCAAAAATGTCCTGATTTACAGAAACAAAATCATAAAATAGCTCAAATAATTCTAATCCAACCCAAAACTCAGCACTATGTAAGTCTTTAATTTACTGAGCCCCCTGGAGGTCACATGGTAGAAAGGAAAATACTGATGTGGGAAATGTGTGTGCACAGATTGCTAAATGATCACATGGATTATTAAATCTATCTGACAATAAACTAATATTTATAGCTGTACCATCCCAATGCTTTATAGCAATGGCAGATGCTGTATGAACAAAAGGCTGATGGGAAATATTGTTCCATGTCCTCTTCAGCAAAGTTGGAAACAGGAAAGAGAAGTGGGGAAATAGAAAATGCGACTTCAAATTTGACAACCTGGCATGAGATACAAGCCACTAATCATCTCCACTGGGGTTAGGGTGAGATACAAGCCACTAATCATCTCTACTAGGGTTAGGGTGAGATACAAGCCACTAATCATCTCTACTAGGGTTAGGGTGAGATACAAGCCACTAATCATCTCCACTAGGGTTAGGGTGAGATAATTCAATTCAATTCAATTCAATTCAATTCAATTCAATTGATTTTTAGATGACAGAGATCTGATATTTAAGAGTCCACATTTAATTCTCCTGTTTTGTTGCTTTATTGCAGTGCTAGTGTTAGATGTTATTAAATTATTATGTTTAACTCCTTCTGTTTACTGTTAACTGCTCTAGTGGAAGCGCAGAGAAGTGTGCAAGACTACAGCTCTGCTTCCTGGACTGACCTCTGGGTTGTCATGGATTTGGTCCACTAACAATCTTGGTCAGATTTCTGGATAAGAGATCCGCTCCATCCAAAGTAGGATGAATGCCATCTCTCCTAATCAGACCAGGAATTTCCCAGAAAGAGTTCCAATTATCAATGAAGCCCACATTGTTTACTGGACACCACCTCAATTGAATTGAATTGAATTGAATTGAATTGAATTGATTTGAATCTCCGCTAGGGTTAGGGCTAGGGTTAGGGTTAAAGGGTTAGGGTTAGGGTTAAAGCCTGTTGAAATAAGTGAAGGAGAGGGTTAGGGATAGGGTGAGATAAAAGCCACTAATCATCTCCACTGATCTCCTGTATGCTCCCTAAACACTGGATCATACATCCCATAATGTAACCAACAGCATCTCTTTGTTAGACCTCCCCTGTCGACAGGTAAACAGACATCATTCTGACGTCAGCAGAGCCACAGAAGATATTAAATATTGAGAAGTGGTCACCACGTTAACTTATCTTCATGTGAATAACATCCATATCCAGTATTCTCCTTCTTAAAGCTGCTTATTAAAGCTGCTCTCTGTATGGTTTCTCTCTTCAGCTCTTCCTAAGTTCCACACCCACCCGCTGTCCATGTCGGTGGATGAGGGAAGCGTAGCTCGCTTCCAGTGTCAGATAAACGGAGTACCTGAGGCCAACATCACCTGGGAGAGAGACAGAGCACCACTCAACACCACCGACAACAGGTAACACACACACACACACACGCACACGCACACGCACACACACACACACACACACACACACACACACACACACACTCAACACCACCGACAACAGGTAACACACATACACACACACACACACACACTGTGTTACTGATAGAGAGTTCAATCATCCAATCCACCAAACAAATCAAAACAACAGTCAATACCAACAGGAGAATACACTGTTTAGCACTGGTAGAGAATTTTGTAAAATTTTACTTGGGCGCTCCCCACATAATCAGCTGTGCTGCTCATCTGAAAAATGCATGATCCTTACAAGTGTGACATCATTGTGAAGGTAAATAAACAGGCTTTCCAACCATGTAAAATACAATGACCATTAGCATTGTATCAACAGAGAAATAATCCAACAAACACAAGTTTATGAACTTTTTTTTCCGAGTTTAGATGGACGACGCGTCTCCACGTCCTCCCACTGTACAAAAGTGAAGCCAAAGTATCCGGATACGGGTCTGTGCAGTGGTGATCGGGGGACTGGAGCCGCAGTATCGAGGTCTGGCCCATACACCTGCCCCTAGCCAATCATGAGCCGAGCACCACCTAGCCACCTAGCTTCTACGTTTGCACCGCGGTAGCTGTTTGGCTAGAAAGACACAACAACTAACCACAATACAGGGTTCCTATTCCGTATGGAAAAGCATGGAATTGGATTTTAGTCATTTCTAATTATGGAAAAAAGATAAGAGAGATTCCAGATTATTGCCACACATGCATATTTGTAAGTTTTTGGTGCCTCACCTGCATCCGTACCTCTCCTCTCTGTCCAGATATACTCTCCTGCCAATGGGTATTCTCCAGGTGACGGGCGTGAGGCCGGCCGATGCAGGTGTTTTCCGCTGTGTCGCAACCAACACCGCCAACACTCGCTGCAGCCATGAGGCCATGCTCAACATCACTGGTAGGTGGACACACATGTAGCATGTAATATACGAGTAGTTAGAGAAGGACCTCTGTGGAGTGAACAAGAGTTAGGACTTCTATTGTCTCTGGCTCCAGCTAGGTTATTGATTCCTGCATGTATTCAGTGATATATGGAGTGGACGTACCATTAGACATCCTTAGATGTTCCCGTTCAACAGTCCTGAACTGAAACAGAAAAGCTTCATCATCTCTCTCATTCATTCTTCCAGGTGGAGCTCCCAGAACCTACAAGGAGCCGGTCATCCTGTCAGGACCCCAGAATCTGACCATCACTGTCCATCAGACGGCCATCTTGGAGTGCATCGCCACAGGAAACCCCAGGCCCATTGTTTCTTGGAGCCGGCTAGGTACCACTAGAGATTTCTAACAGCATGTGCCTGATTGGAGGAGGATTAGTTAATAACATGCAGTGTTAAGCATGTTTTATTTCACAAGCTGTCTCTGTGTCTGTGTGTCCATCAGACGGACGCTCCATCGGGGTGGAGGGTATCCAGGTTCTGGGGACGGGGAACCTGATGATCTCAGATGTTTCCCTGCAGCACTCAGGCGTGTACGTGTGTGCTGCCAATCGTCCTGGCACCAGGATGAGACGTACTGCTCTCGGACGACTCGTGGTACAAGGTGAGACATACTGCTGGAAACTCTCCTGGCCCAGTAAAGCTTCTCACTAGCCATCATGGCAACTAATCTTTTACTGACTAACTATACAGACCAGGACCATGTTTGTTAATAAGGAACAGTCCAACAGTTGTTGGGAAATACTCCTCTTTGGTATCATACCTGCATCAGGTGAGGAGATCTCTCTGTGTCCTGTAGCCTGCAGATAGGACCACAACCAGCATCCGTACAAATACTGAGTCCAAGTTTCCCTTCTCAGAAATGTATGACTCCTATTATCATCATATGTCAAACACGGTAATATTGTATTTTCTGTAGATCTCGAAGGCTGTTTCAAAGCCCTCTTCATACAGACAGGGTTAGAGTTCATACAAACAAGGTTAGGGTTCATACAGACAGGAATATAATTCTGGTGGAGAAATGCTGAATCATTTTATTTTGCTCAAAGGTGTATGTATATATATATATATATATATATATATATATATAGTATAATATGGAACACTTGTAAACACACAACATTCAAAGTTGAGCGAGCGGACGTCGGTGAGAACGAAGCAGTGAATCAGAGAAATCATCGGGGTTATTATCTCAGACTTGAGGTCCTTCAGATATACAGAATATTAAAACTATTAATAATATAATATTTTCAGTAGTATAGCCGACTACTCCCCATGACAGTTCTAATATGTTCCTGCTCGTCTTCAGTCTGTGAGGTAAATCTCCTCAGTACAACTCTCCAGTCCGTCATCAGTTTAAGCTTCATGCTGCTGTTATACAACTATGTACTACTATTACTACTACTAGTACAACTATAGAGTGTGTTTATAATGTATTTATGTATTTTAAATCAATGACTGAGAAAATATAGAATAGTATACTATAACTTCAAACAAAGACTAGCATTTTAAAAATAAGACAAAAGAAAGAGCTGAAGCACATTTCATCAGATTTCTTGTAATCTCAATTACAATCAATCTATATTCATACAGTTTACTTTGCCTTCATCCATCCGTCTCTCTGTGTTCGACTCTCTGACCGGATCAATCAATACTTTCATTCTCTCTCAGTGATCGGCAGCTGATCTCTAATATATTCATTAATTTATTGATCAGTTTGAGAGAGAAACAGCTTCAGGCTTTGGTCATCTGGTAGCATGACCACCCACAGACTGGTTCACAGACTGGTTTAAAGACTGGATCACAGACTGGTTTACAGACTGGTTCACAGACTGGTTTAAAGACTGGATCACAGACTGGTTTAAAGACTGGTTTAAAGACTGGATCACAGACTGGTTTACAGACTGGTTTACAGACTGGTTTACAGACTGGTTCACAGACTGGTTTAAAGACTGGATCACAGACTGGTTTAAAGACTGGTTTAAAGACTGGTTTAAAGACTGGTTCACAGACTGGTTCAAAGACTGGATCACAGACTGGTTTAAAGACTGGTTTAAAGACTGGATCACAGACTGGTTTAAAGACTGGTTTACAGACTGGTTTAAAGACTGGATCACAGACTGGTTTACAGACTGGTTCACAGACTGGTTTAAAGACTGGATCACAGACTGGTTTAAAGACTGGTTTAAAGACTGGATCACAGACTGGTTCACAGACTGGTTTAAAGACTGGATCACAGACTGGTTTAAAGACTGGTTTAAAGACTGGTTCACAGACTGGTTCAAAGACTGGATCACAGACTGGTTTAAAGACTGGTTTAAAGACTGGATCACAGACTGGTTTACAGACTGGTTTAAAGACTGGTTTAAAGACTGGATCACAGACTGGTTCACAGACTGGTTTAAAGACTGGTTTAAAGACTTGTTCACAGACTGGTTCACAGACTGGTTTAAAGACTGGTTCACAGACTGGTTTACAGACTGGTTTACAGACTGGTTCACAGACTGGTTTAAAGACTGGTTTACAGACTGGTTCACAGACTGGTTCACAGACTGGTTTAAAGACTGGTTTAAAGACTGGTTTACAGACTGGTTCACAGACTGGTTCACAGGCTGGTTTAAAGACTGGATCACAGACTGGTTTAAAGACTGGTTTACAGACTGGTTCACAGACTAGTTCACATACTGGTTTAAAGACTGGATCACAGACTGGTTTAAAGACTGGATCACAGACTGGTTTACAGACTGGTTTAAAGACTGGTTTAAAGACTGGTTCACAGACTGGTTCAAAGACTGGATCACAGACTGGTTTAAAGACTGGTTTAAAGACTGGATCACAGACTGGTTTAAAGACTGGTTTACAGACTGGTTTAAAGACTGGATCACAGACTGGTTTACAGACTGGTTCACAGACTGGTTTAAAGACTGGATCACAGACTGGTTTAAAGACTGGTTTAAAGACTGGATCACAGACTGGTTCACAGACTGGTTTAAAGACTGGATCACAGACTGGTTTAAAGACTGGTTTAAAGACTGGTTCACAGACTGGTTCAAAGACTGGATCACAGACTGGTTTAAAGACTGGTTTAAAGACTGGATCACAGACTGGTTTACAGACTGGTTTAAAGACTGGTTTAAAGACTGGATCACAGACTGGTTCACAGACTGGTTTAAAGACTGGTTTAAAGACTTGTTCACAGACTGGTTCACAGACTGGTTTAAAGACTGGTTCACAGACTGGTTTACAGACTGGTTTACAGACTGGTTCACAGACTGGTTTAAAGACTGGTTTACAGACTGGTTCACAGACTGGTTCACAGACTGGTTTAAAGACTGGTTTAAAGACTGGTTTACAGACTGGTTCACAGACTGGTTCACAGGCTGGTTTAAAGACTGGATCACAGACTGGTTTAAAGACTGGTTTACAGACTGGTTCACAGACTAGTTCACATACTGGTTTAAAGACTGGATCACAGACTGGTTTAAAGACTGGATCACAGACTGGTTTACAGACTGGTTTAAAGACTGGATCACAGACTGGTTCACAGACTGGTTCACAGACTGGTTCACAGACTGGTTTAAAGACTGGATCACAGACTGGTTTAAAGACTGGATCACAGACTGGTTTAAAGACTGGATCACAGACTGGTTTAAAGACTGGATCACAGACTGGTTTACAGACTGGTTCACAGACTGGTTCACAGAGTAAACAGTGTGAAGGTTAATAGGAATCAGTGAGGCTGCTGGAGTCTGTAGTGTGAAGGTTAGTAGAGGCTGCTGGAGTCTGTAGTGTGAAGGTTAGTAGAGGCTGCTGGAGTCTGTAGTGTGAAGGTTAGTAGAGGCTGCTGGAGTCTGTAGTGTGAAGGTTAGTAGAGGCTGCTGGAGTCTGTAGTGTGAAGGTTAGTAGAGGCTGCTGGAGTCTGTAGTGTGAAGGTTAGTAGAGGCTACTGGAGTCTGTAGTGTGAAGGTTAGTAGAGGCTACTGGAGTCTGTAGTGTGAAGGTTAGTAGAGGCTGCTGGAGTCTGTAGTGTGAAGGTTAGTAGAGGCTGTTGGAGTCTGTAGTGTGAAGGTTAGTAGAGGCTGCTGGAGTCTGTAGTGTGAAGGTTAGTAGAGGCTACTGGAGTCTGTAGTGTGAAGGTTAGTAGAGGCTGCTGGAGTCTGTAGTGTGAAGGTTAGTAGAGGCTACTGGAGTCTGTAGTGTGAAGGTTAGTAGAGGCTGCTGGAGTCTGTAGTGTGAAGGTTAGTAGAGGCTGTTGGTGTCTGTAGTGTGAAGGTTAGTAGAGGCTGTTGGTGTCTGTAGTGTGAAGGTTAGTAGAGGCTGCTGGAGTCTGTAGTGTGAAGGTTAGTAGAGGCTGCTGGAGTCTGTAGTGTGAAGGTTAGTAGAGGCTGCTGGAGTCTGTAGTGTGAAGGTTAGTAGAGGCTGTTGGTGTCTGTAGTGTGAAGGTTAGTAGAGGCTGCTGGAGTCTGTAGTGTGAAGGTTAGTAGAGGCTGCATGTGTACAGTCTGTGTGTGTGTTTGTGTGTGTGTGTCCACGGTCATGATCAGGACGAAGGGACAAAGAACACACCATACAAAGAGACAGGAAGTGGAGGACAGCTAGACGGTCAATGCGGGGTGCAAGGTGCAGGAGGGGGGTCCAAGGGGAATTAATGACCTGTGACCTCTGACCCCTGACCTCGACAGGAGGATTCAGGCTCATGTGTGTGAAAACGGTTAGAGTGAGGGAGGAGGCGGTGGAGTCAGGACGGACAGATATGGAGGTGGGGGGAGAAAGGAGGTGTGGTCTCAGGGTTAATTAGGGAGAGCTGGAAGATGAATAGCATCACGGCGGAGGGGTCATCCTTTGTGACGGAGACACAAAGGATGGACAGCCATTTGGGAGAATTGTGCGTTAAATACAGCCATCCCTCCATCCATCCATCCATCCCTCCCTCCCTTCCCTCCCAAGTAGAAATATATATATATATATATATATTTCTACTTGTGATAATTTAAGTGGATTTTGCTGATAAATGCTGGACATGTACTTTTAATTGTATTTGTACTCTGTGGTATACTCATACTTTAACTAAAGTATAGTAAATACTTCAATGCTTCTTCTTCCTCTGGCCTTATTTAAATACACATGAAGTGATTGAACCTAACTAATAATGTACAAGTTCCTCTTTAATATAACTCTTAAGTTCCAGCTCAAAATTACAGTATATATATATATATATATACATATGTACGTTGTAGTAGCAGCTGGTGTCTGAATGAAGGTTCCATGTGAGACTATTTGGTATTAATTCCATCTGCAGAGTCTCAGTCAGCAGCAGGTCAGCTGAACAGTGTCAACTACTGTACGTCTTAAATTATACGTGAACACACAAATCAACATATATGCAGACTTCAGTTGTCAATAATGGATTAATATGTACTTGGGTTTAAATGATCTGTTTCATTCATTCAACTGCTTATAAACTCTTACTTTACTCTCTATTATACAACTGAGCAACTATCTCATTGAATTCTTTCTGAGAAACCTAAATCCAGTCGGTACTTTGTGCTGGTTCTGGTTCCAGATTACAGACTATTTGTTTCCAGGTAACTAACCTAACCTAACCTAAAGTAAACTAAACTAAACTAAACCTAATTATTAAGGAATCAGAGGACCTATAAAAATAAATATTAGCCATAAAAATACTCTTTGCAGCTTATTGTCATAATATTTAGAACCTCATGTTCCTCAGAGAACCTTTATATGCTAGTATTTAAATATATCCCCCCCGCCCCCACAAACACACACACAAAGACTGCAAACAAAAGGGACTAAAGGTAATCAGAAGATGTATGAGGTGAAACTCAAGGTCAGCAGAATCACAGATCAATACACAGTATAGATCGACTGATCAACGGTCAGCTGGAGATGTGACACTCTGGAACATGATGGTGGGACAGATGGGGGGTTGGAGGGGTGGACAGGTCCCCCCCCTCCAGCTGATAGGTGGATGGGGGGGTGGACAGATCCTGCATGGCTGCAGTGATGAATGTGTCCTTATTGAAATGGTCATTTTGTGGGGGGGGGGGGGGGTCACAGTGGGTGTTGAGGTCAGTAGATCAATGAGATGCTGAGCGTGGGCTGACGTGGGGGGGGGGGGCTTTAGGGCTCAGTGCTGCCTATATCTCATCATATATATGCATGTCCATTGTGCCTCTGATATTGAACCTGGTGTCAGAAGGACCAGTCGACCCATCTGGACCGCCGAGGACTGGCTAGGGTCAGCAGGCTGTGTGTGTGTGTGTGTGTGTGTGTGTGTGTCACCTTTTGGAGACACAGCCTGGATGTATGAAGTTCAAGCACAGACTCAGATGTGTTAAGTAATGAAACCGTCTCTGTGTGTCTGAACGGCTCGAGGAAGTTTTCAGAGGACGGGTTCTGTAGATGTTTATTTATTCTCGTCTAAGTCTCACCTCAGTGAGCTTGGTCTGTTCTATACTCTATCATGCTTTTAAGGACATTGTTATCCAATTAATAAATGTAAACAAAGTCCAAATTTAAAGCTGCAGTAGTCAGTATATTTTTGGCATCATTGGGCAGACATCCCATAATAACCTTTCAGCATATTGTAATTCAAGTGTTCTGAGAGAAAACTAGACTCCTGCTCCTCCTCATGGCTCTGTTTTCAGGCTTTAGAACATCTAGCCCGTGACGGGAGACTTTGACCAATCACAGGTCATTTCAGAGAGAGAGAGCGTTCCTATTGGCTGAGCTCCGGCTGGTGGGTGGTGCTTGGTATTTCCTCAACTGATCTCAACATGGCTGCCGGGTCACAAACTTTCTCATGTTACAGCTAAACTGTGCACTACAAGATGATTCTGAGGAGAGAAATAGACATTAACGTAACAGAATATTGATTCATATCTGATCAGCACTGACTAGTTTGATCGATTGATCAGAGTTGGTGAGTGATTGACAGCTGCTCAGAGACGGCAGCTGGACAGCAGACTCCAGATCAGCTCTGATTGGTTGTTTTCCTCCGGTCTGTGAAATCTTGCAGATGCCGTTAGGAGCACCGGAGGACACCAGAGAACACAGAGGAACATGATTTCATTCAGATTACCTGTCTCATGTACTACTGTCAGGATATAGTGACCGTTTTATAAAATAACTTTATTTTAATCATATTTGCTCCGTTTGTACTTGCTGCCGCTTTAATCAGATTTTCTGAAAGATACCAGTCCTGCAGTCAGCAGGACGTGATGATGTTTTATTCTTGATCAGATACAGAACTGTTGATAACTTCACCTGTAGCCGACAGTTGGATGTATTGTTAGTGGAGATTATGAGGATACAAGAAGTATTACAGAAGAATTGTCTCTACCAGGCCTCTTTGAAACTATAAATCTTAAATATATTAGTTCAATAAAGGTATCATTGACATTAGTGCTGCGTGTTGTCTGTCTGTCTCTAGAAGCAGGCCATGGGGGGGCAGCAGGGTTTATGAGGAACATGAGCCTGTTACGTACTTTAGTTTTATATTGTAAAATCCTTCTTTGGTTGTCTGCTCCTTGTCTTATCTTGTCTCATCTTGTCTCACCTTGTCTCACCTTGTCTCATCTTGTCTCACCTTGTCTCACCTTGTCTCATCTCGTCTCACCTTGCCTCATCTTGTCTCATCTTGTCTCATCTTGTCTCACCTTGCCTCTTCTTGTCTCATCTTGTCTCATCTTGTCTCACCTTGCCTCTTCTTGCCTCATCTTATCTCATCTTGTCTCACCTTGTCTCATCTTGTCTCACCTTGTCTCACCTTGTCTCACCTTGTCTCACCTTGACTCACCTTGTCTCACCTTGTCTCATCTTGTCTCACCTTGTCTCACCTTGTCTCATCTTGTCTCATCTTGTCTCATCTCCCAATCTGTCTGTCCTCAGCTCCTCCTGAGTTCCTGCAGTGGCCACAGTCTGTGTCCAAACCAGCAGGGGGGAGTGCCGTGTTCACCTGTGTGGCCCAGGGCGTCCCCGAGCCTCACCTCATCTGGCTGAAGAATGGCAAGGTCCTGATGCCCGGACACAACGTCAAGCTGACTAATAACAACAGGTAGGTGATGGCAGCGATGTACTGTGATGTTAGTATATCACTTTTTCAATGACTTGGCTCTGCACTAACAGTATGGACACATTAACATTAAAACAAATACCGCTCATAGAAACCCAGTGAAGCCCAAACTGACATGATTAATTCAGTGTGATCCTGATGGACCAGTTACTGATAAAGTTACTAAAACATTTATATGTTATTGTTAATATTGACTCAGGGTCTCTCAATAAGACACCGCTTCAACTACCTTCATTAGGTCCTCGTCATTTTCAGTCATGCTTTGTTTTGGAGCATATTACCAAACTCATTTTGACTTTTTGAATTTCCCTGCTGGGACGGGATGAAGTTATTGAATTTAATTAAAGTAAAGCAAATTTCCACAAAGCAGACCTGATGATCTGGGATCAGTGAATTGATGCAGCTGTGTGTTCTCTGCGCAGCACTCTGGCTCTGACCCGTATCAGCTCAGAGGATGAGGCCATCTACCAGTGCATCGCAGAGAACAGTGCCGGTACCAACCAAGCCAGCGCCCGTCTAGCCGTGGCCCAGGCTAAAGACCTGCCAGCCGCCCCCCAGGGCCTCATAGCCAGTGTGCTGTCCACCGATGCCCTGCAGATCACATGGAGCCAGCCCCCCCCAAACGTCACCGACGGCATCATCGGATACGTCCTTCACATCCGCAAGATAGGAGGTAAGAGTCAGTGCACGCACGCACGCACACACGCACACACACACACACACACACACACACACACAGCGAGGGTCTACTAAGATAACATCTGGACTTCACATTCAAACATGTGTAGTTACAATAATAAATGAGTGTGTGTGATTCAGAGCCTGATAGTCTGGAGCTGCAGGAAGCCATCAGTAAAGGAACCTTCCAGCATGATGTGACCAACCTGGAGCCGGCCACCACCTACTCCCTCTACCTGAAGGCCTATTCTCCTCTAGGAACCAGCCAGCAGTCCCCCACTGTGGTGACTACAACACTAGGGGGCGGTAAGAACATGAAATACTCTCAAAACCACTGCTCTGTCTCCTGATTCATGTTGTTTATTCATCATATTTTACATCACAGTGAATCATATTGGTCATCGTGGTAATTTATATATACAGTATATATACAGTATATTGTATATATGTACACACATACTGTATATACAGTATATTGTGTGTGTATATATATATATATATACAACATTGTAATATTGCAACATTTTGTAATAGTGAAACGATTCAAAAGTTAGACATTAGACAACCTGGAGATGGTGAATATGGTAAATATAAGAAAGACTTAAATATCCTTATATGCTGACAGTACATACTCTATGTACATGTATATACGTGTACATGTACATGTACACATATGTACATGTATGTAAATGTATGTACATGCACGTACATGTATACACAGATGACTCTTGCATCACATGATGTTGTAGAACAGTCACATTAGTCTCAGTGCATCAACTTTTCTGCCTTCTTGTCGGTTAAAAAGACGTTAACTTAGAAGACATTTTCATAAAGAAAATTGGTGCATTCAGAGATGTAAAATTATTTTTGAACAAAACAAATGTAATGAACACTATTGGAAGTCTTTTGTGAGTTCCATCTGATGGTTAAAGAGCACATTATGTAACGAGAGATGCCACAAAAATAATAGACATTCAAGACTCAAGTGCCTCCATATATACAGAATATGTATGTATATATATATATGTATATATATAGATGTATATATATAATATATTTATACACATATATATTCCATATATACAGTAAAAAGAACATGATATCAAGTTTGAGTCTTGATATATTTCTATAACTTTGAATGATATATGTTATGCAATAGCATCACTAAATTGTAAAATTGAATTGCTTTGGTATTTTGGTATGACATTAAAAACATCCTCCTTCAACAGGTTCTTTTATTAGTTTAGTGAATGTGTCTTACAGTTTTTCTCGATTGTTTACACACATTTTCTGAAAGCATGCCTCATACTCTCAGAACTCTACACACAAATCCAAAAACACACACACAATGGGCAGAACCCCTCAATTCTCCTGCAAAATTAAACTTTACATTCAAAACAATGTTATTTCTTCTCATAATGGTATTTTGTTTTCAAATGACACACACAAACCATCATATGAATAGACATTTATAAGAACCAGTTGAACACTGATGTGCTCAATGTAAAACACTATGATGAATGGAAAACACTTCTTCTCCATTCATCATGATGACTTAGGCTTTTTTTTTGTTCAGTGTTACACTTACTACAGACAGTACATACATAAGTGTGTTGTAAAATATTTTAGAATATTGTTTTTATACTCAGAACACACAAATACACGGTAACAAATATATTTTATTTTCCCCACAAAAACAATGTACACAGTGAACATCCCAACCAACACAAAGTTGCACATACAGAGGTCTACATACAAAACAACAGAAGAATTTACTGTATACAGTTACAGTAAAAAAAACTATGCTGCATCCTCTCTTCTGTTTCGGTCTGGCCACAGCACCTCATCCACATCACAAGCAATGTTTGCCCTGGCCAAGCAGCGGGGGAAATATCGCTTAGCATGTCGAATCCAGCCATGAAAAGCATCAACTGATTGCTAATTGTTACACTGTGTGACAGGTGTTTGCCCATGTGATGAGTCAGTGTGCATAGTAGGGCAATTGACTTTAGAATTTTGAATGACAGTGTGTTCCTTGTGAAAACGAGATTTTCTTCATGAAAATTGTGCCAGATGCAGAGAATTGTGTGTAGTGTTTTGAAAAAAGTGTGTTTTAGAACTGCAATTTGAGTGTAAAGCAGGAATTGTGCTTGTAGTTTAGCAGAATTGGTTCAGGGGGTTGGTGCATGAGTTACATGTTGTGGTCATTGTGTGTCAAGTACCAGTATTTGTGTGTAAACAATTGAGAAAAACTGTAAGATGGTTGCCTGTACTGAGCTTCTTATATTCTGTTATCTTTTCTACTTCCTGTCAGCTGCAGTGACCACATTCCTCAACCTGCTCTGTTCTCATTAGTGGACAGTTAATGGACAGTAAGAACTGTTTTTATCAGCTTGTCTCTCATCACTCTCTGTCCAGTGCCGACTCCTCCCACCTTCTTCACCAAGGTGGTGAACTCCAGCGCCGTGCAAGTCCTCTGGGAGCTGCCCAGTAAGGCCGGCAGGGCTGAGGGCTTCAGGCTGTCCTACCGCAGGGTCCCTCACGCAGACTTCCAGAGGCCAGTCCAGCTGCCCTGTCACATCAATGCCCACACCATCTCTAAGCTGGGTGAGTCTGTGCATGTGTGTGTGTGTGTGTGAGAGGGTAAGATCTTCAGTTATGTCTCTCAGAGCTTTCTCTCATAATACTGCGTCCTTTACTCCTGCTGACACGTTCTAATCCCAACCATCACCCTGACACTCACCTGAGTCATGTTTTACTATGACGCTGGCTGTTGTCATAGTTACACCAGCATGCATCAGTGAATTGACTGAACTGACTACAACAGGTCAGCATTATCAAAGGATGAGAGTTGAATGAAAAAGAAATAATAAAATAATAGATTAAAACCGCCACGCTGTCACTCACTCCTCGTCTTCATGTGTGAACAGCAGCATCCGTCCCTCCTACTTTACATAGTGACGCCTTCGGGCTTAATGCCTGCAACCATGACAACACATCTTGGTCACCTACAAAACAATATGATTGGATCAGAATATAAGACCTATAAGACATCAGCATAGCAAATATACAACTCAGTAAATATAATAAATAAATATAAAATGCTTTGGTTTAAAGCTGCAATCGGTAACTTTAATGGAAATATCGTATACTATATCACTATATCCTGACAGTAGTACATGAGACAGATAATCTGTGAGAAAGTGATGTGCCTCTGCCTCTTTTTAGTGCTCCTAATGCCAAACGTTCTCATTTTACAGCTAAACAGTAACTACAAGATGTTCCTGAGAACATCTGAGGAGAGAAATAGACATTACAGTAACAGAATATTGTCGCTACCGACATAATCAGCTATGCTGCTCATCCCACAAATGCATGATCCTTACAAGTTGGACATCATTGTGAAGGTAAATAAACAGGCTTTCCAACGATGTAAAATACAATCCCAATTAGCAATTTAACAACAGAGAAATAATCCACCAAACACAAATTTCCAAACCTTTTTTTCTGAGTTTATTATATATATATATATATATATAATGAGACCACTGATGGAGCTGAATAAGTCTATTATCAGTCAACCTTTACTCTTCAAAGCATCTCTATTGTTTCATGTGTCACATGACAATGACCTCATGAGTTCATCATCTAACCGCAGTGGGAAGTGTGGCCCCACGGCTCAACTTACACATAGCTGAGTCACAACAGGCAGCGTACAGTTGGCGTTTGAAGAAATGGATGCTAAAGACCATTTCTAAATAATGGGTGGTGCCCCTTACTGATTGAGCCATGGAAGACAGTCAAAAGGATATTTTCATATAATAGGAGATCGTAAGATCCAGAAAGCCAAGAGGACGAGAGAAGAACAAGATAATGTGGTGTGGTATATAACAAAGTCACAGTTGTCACAGTGAGAGATGGTTTGATAATTGTCTCTATTCGAGTTGATCCAATATTCTCTCTGTTCTTTAGGGTGTGCACTTGCAGTCTGTACACCAACAATGCAACAGCCACTGTGGAGGTTTTGTTGGAAATGGTAACTGAGTATGATTGTGTTAAGACACAACGCCCTCCCCTCCTGACTGACTCTGTATCGGGCCCTCTGTTTCAGAATCCGGTGCAGTGTATGAAGTCAAACTGGTGGCCTACAATGGAAACGGGGAGAGTGACTGCTCCAAGAGACTGGTGTCGCTGGCAGAGGAAGGCGTGACGGACCAAACCACTGGTAAGTGTGATCACACCGTGTCCTGGAACAGGTTTCAGTGGCTCCTCTGTTCACACCTCTGAATGCTGTGGACGAGTGCAAAATACTTGGAAGGTCATATTTGAATAATTACCCAAATGTATTAACTAGTTCTCAAGCTATGGTTAAACTTTATAAAGAGTGGTTGCAGACATGTTCTGATAATGCTTTAAATTAGACTTCATCATCATCAGGTTAAAGAATAAAGACATCACACAAGTGAAGGATAATAAACCTCATTTAGTTAATATATTATTAGATGCATACAAGATATAAGTAAACAAATGTCTGATATCCCAATTATGAAATAGAATACAAAACTCCAAAAATGATTTGACAGTCTATATCAAAAGTAAATGAGAAAGAAGATCAGACACGACATAACTGAGGAAGATTGTTATAATATTTGGGTAAGTCAGAAGACACCGACTCAGGCTTCAAGTGAGAGGTTGTTTGACTCCAAAGTAGAAATTTAGACAGAGGCTGTTGGGACATTGCTGGAGGTGTTGTGGTAAAAACAAAAATGGCTGATCATTTTCATATTTCTGGGCTCATCTATAGAAGTTGATTTGTCACATTCTACCTAGGCAAAATCCAAAATAAAGTCATGGCACAAGATGTATATCTCTTTGAAACTCTTTTGGCCGCTCTCACAGTGAAATGGCTGCAAACATCCAGAAAAGGACCACCAGAATGAAATGGACCATTAAGTTACTTGTACGGAGTGTCCCACCTTTGCTTTAAGACTATAATATGAGCAATATGTAAAACACTGGGGAAAAAAGGACCTTTTATATGTGCCAAATGCCATTTTGTCTGAAGCTGAGGTTTTTTTCCATCATGAGGATGTTGTTCATTAGTGCTGGGTTTGTTCCAGGAGAGAAAAGTCTGTGTCAGTGCAGAGATGGAGAGGCATCTCTTGGCAGCATCGTCATCGGCATCCATATCGGCACCGCCTGTATCATCTTCTGTGTTCTCTTCCTCATGTTTGGATACCGTCGCAGGTAAGTGCCAAAACACTGTATATCCTCTTTACTATGTATTTATACACTATTAATCATTCTTATTAAATTATAATCCAATGAATTATGTATCATGTTGACTGTAATATAGAAACCTGGACCAGACTACTGTTTGGATCAATAGGGCTGGCTTCTCTGCACCTTCATGAAGTACTCTTTCATGTTCATGTGAAGTTATGCAGATTCTATACTCATAGCTGGAACCTGTTTGCAGTCTGTTTTGCAGTAAAGGGACTCAGGACAGTTGGTCTGTACCGAGGAATAACACAGGACACAATGGCATTGCTAAAGATGGAGCAAGCCACCCGAGAGTGGACTCAGTACCTCAGGTAGTCACTCACAATATGCTGGCCACAGCCTTTTCCGCTTTATTTAACCACTTCATGTATTACGTATGTGTTTTTATGTAAGTATTGTATTTAAACATTGTATTTAAGTCTTGTGCATCCCTTTAAAAATGATCTGTTGTCCTCAGAGAACAAAAACTGCCATAAAATTATATATTATTATTTTCTACTTTCCTTGAGTTAAATCTTTCAACCAACATCAGACCTGATCATAACTACCAAATATTCATTAAAATTAAAAAGTCAAAAATGTCCATAGTGATGCATAAGGGTTAAAAACGTATCATAAAATCTCAGGAAGATTGAGTTAAAGTGACCTAGGTTCCTTCAAGATCAGGAATAGCTTCAGGTAGGTGCCTTTTTAAATGACCATCCACAGATGGTGGCTTGGAATGATGTTAGCTCTTTACAGTCAGTAAAAGTAGTCTTCACAGCTAAATAGTACAACAGTCCCATGGTGAATTAGTGGATAAGCAAGGGTAACTTTATGCTTGTGCATGTCATAAATAATGCCATATTTGAATTGTATCTGATTCCTTGTCTTTGTTCTCTCTTGTCTCTTTCATGTCCTGCTGTGGTGACTCTTCTTGTGAGCAGGTGGTCTGTCCAGCTCAGTACCAGGTTGTCATTGAGCAGCACTTGTCAGGTTTGCCTGGCACGGACACCGGCTAACACTGGTCAATGATATCACCACCCATATCCCTGTCCTCCCCTCCAACAGTCTGCTATTCACTTAGGAAACCCACGTCTCCCACCAATGGGCACCTTCTGTGCCCTTTGGTAGGGGTCAGACATCGATTTATTCTCCCCCAAACCTGCTATTAATAACCTGAAAGTAGCCTCCACAAAACTACGACAGAATGCTTACAGAGCTACGAGACATCCTGGTCCTTTGCCACCCCACCCCAATCCTCCACCCCTACCTCAAACCAAAGCTTATTGCCTTTATTGCCTGTGCACATGCACATGTGCATGTAGAAAAAGCCTTCAAAGCATTGCCACTCCAGACGAGGTCCTGTCACATTCTTTTTGTGTGTGCTTTTCCAGTGGGAGTCTGTTCCATAACCAAAATATTCTATTCCTCAGATCTCCTCTGGTAAGCTGACATGTGAAGATGTGCACTATGGTCTTAAAACCACAAATGAAGCCATTATTAGTCTTTTGTGACAGAACTCTTGACTTTGCCTTCAGTTCCTCTGCAATAAGAAAGGGAAGAAACACAGTGGCCTTTGTGAACGCCTTATGAAGGTGATAAGAAATGATTGTCTATCACCATATAAGCCATTTAGAGGAACCATGTAAACAGGCATTCTTTACTAACCCTTTTTCCTCACCCAAAAGCTGCACACCTCCAAAGAAAGCTACCTCAGTCTGACATGTATATCTGAGCCATAGTTGAGGCCAATTTTAGCCTGATTACGCTGCTTGTGCTAGCCTACCTCAACCAAAAAATTCTGAAACCCTTTCCCTTGAGTAACTATTTCTTCGACCAGTGCCAGTGTACTGTGCCGGTGACCAACAAGGCCGGTCCAGAGAGTGCTCACCAGGATGACTAACCAGGAGAGCATGAACATGGCAGAGCCTGATTCCACTGCCACAAGCCTAAGCCTTACTGTACCAGAGATCGACAAGAGCCTTAACAACCTCCCGTTCAAGCCAGGTCACCTTTTGTTCAACATGTCCAGTTTTGGTGGAAATCTTCAACTTTTCTGATCTGACATCAGAAGACAACAAGGAGACCACATAGTGTTGCCTTGATTACTGTTGCTCCATTATGTGGCTATCCATGGCTTTCAAATACCCACAAGTGTCCATCTCCAAAGACATATTTGTGCAGAGGATGTAGCTCATGGAAAATATGGATCTCAAAGAGTGCTTCATGAACTTTTTAAGCGATGCATTCGATTTCTTTTCTATGAAGTCCATCAAAGAAAACAAGTTCCAACTAACAGGATGCTTGTTTGATCTGCACAAACCTGATGGCATACTGATGATAAGCCAAAAAATTACTGTTTAAAGGCCAAGCTGCCAAGTTAACTCTCCAGATGCCAAATTGGTCACCCTGGGACCTCGATGACACTGAGTTGGCGGCGAAAGAAGTTTTAAGGTGATACTTGCCTGAATGCACGAACAAGGCTCGTGTTTCACCCTGTCAGCCTATCCAAAAAGTTATTGTGTGAAAACCAAGCTGAATGATACCCAAAGATGTAAACATTTTCATGGTTTTCTTTATTTTGCTTTAAAGAATTGTTTTATTTTGGATTGTTCCTGTTTGAAAGGGGTTGCCTGTGTGTGAAGTGCTTTAACTGAACCCAAACCAAAAAAATTCTCATGATTTCATTATCTTTTTTTGTCCTTTAGTTTGGTCATTCCAGGCGCACCCCTTCAACACGAAACTCTTTATTTTGTTGATCCTAACATTTAAATTTTAAAGAGTAACCAAATGAAGATGTCAGATATTTTGAAAGGCTTTCTATGTCAATACTATAAGGAATACTTGCTTTCTTTTTTAAAGTAGTTGAATTCTTGCCAAATATTTAGCTATCTTAAAGAAATATGTAACCAAATACCTCTAAATCTTTAACATTCAGAGTCTACCTTTACACTTCCTAACATAACCAAAGCACAGCAACATGCTTGTGAGCATGATAATATACATGTGTGTGAATGACTAACAAAAGGTGAACCTTGAGGGCAGCAGCTTTCAGAAGACACCAAACATTTTGATTCATAGTTATTTTTGATCCAAGTTGTTTATAGATATCTCCACAACCCATATTAGCTTACTTCTTATCTAAAAATGAGGACAGACATCATATGTTGCTCCTTGGCTTGCTGAACAAACAACAGACTACCGAGGAAAAGTGAACCGCCAACATCAGTATGCAGGCTGGATCGTTGTAGCTGTAGCACATTAAATAGCTTAAAAAATTGCCTGTGAATGTCAGCAACAGTTAGTTTAGATGCTAAATGGTGTGATCCTCATTATTCACCACTCCTAACAAAAGTTAGGAGTGGTGAATAATAAATAATCCTCTTGACTGAAGAAACTAATATATCATTAACCAAAAGTCTGTGTCGCTTCAAGCTTTTCTGGTCCTCAAGGTTCACCTGAATAATGATAACCCTAAAGTGTTTTAGGTTTACTCAAAGAACAGTATAAAACATCATCTCCTTTCTGACGCAACTGAAAGCTGTTAAACCGATGCGATACCAAAAAGTGTATTTGATATGGAAGACCTGAAGATGTGTTTTCTGTAGTGTGATGTGTGTTAAAGCTTTTGTTGCTTCTGTTTGTAATGATTCATTTCTCTTTTCATTTGAGTCTTCTGTTGTTCCTGCTGTGCACAGGAAAAGTTGCCAAAGCAAATGTTTGCTTTTTTAAAAAGTTTATTATTATTATTATTATTATTAGATCTGATAACATTAATTATGATCATTTCAAATATTTTCTTTTTTTGACATGTGTAAGGATGATATGAAAATGATTGTTAGGATTACTTTGTGATGGTCTTAGAGCAAGTGATGTGAGTTTTCCAGAGATTTAAGAAGCCAAACTCACATTCTGCCCTGAAGAACCAGCAATTAGAAAATGTAAGAAAGTAGAAACTGGCTGCTAGTCGCAGCGAGAAACAATGCTTTAATGATTCTAGTGCTTCTCTGTTTGCCAAGCTTTCCACTGCTGTATAGCCAACTGAAAACCTAAAGCTTTAACCTGCTGTGACTGAGGTCCTGTCCTTGGTCTGTGGAGGTCGAGGACTGACTGTAGATCAGCTGCAGCTAGAAACAGAGACCAAGCTGTATCTCAGTACATTTACTTTAATGTAATACATTCACACTAAAATGGTTTCAGTTCACACAAAAGACAAAAAACCTCATAGTTTGTGTTTTATTTAACACGATGTGTCTGTGATAAACCCAGTAGTGGAAGTCAATGGAACCTTTTTAGCTTAAAATGAGACTGTGACTTTTGAAAGACGAAATAATTGTTTCCCATTGCAAATTAATTCATAAAGAATAAAACATTTGCTTAATTCATGACACATCTGCTGCCAGTAGTTGAACGTAACTTTAGATAGTTATTGGTGTGTTACTGGCGTCACTAATCTCTTCTTGTGCTTCTGTTACACCATGTTGGAGCATTTTATCACATACTTACTACTGTAATCAGCAAACCTTACACTTTAAAACATTTAAAGATATATTTGAATAACTCAGCAGCAGTTGTACTTCCTACTTTGGTTGCACCACTCGAATGGCTAGACACCTCAAGGGGTAAGAGGGAATATGTGTTGTTTGAACTGACCTTTTAATTTTATTTATTTATTTATTCATGACAAAATCCTAATAAATGGCATATTTATGGTCAGTTAATATCCTGATGGAACTCAGTGTCCATAAGCTGTTTCTGTTGATCGCTGCATATAAACCAAATTAAAACGTAGGATAATGAACACAGCACAAACAACATTTGGTGTAAATCTGACCTTACTACCTATTAAAGTGTGATAGTTAAAGCTAAGAAATATTTAAGAGAAGAGCTAAACGTATCTGCTGACTATGATAGCAGCATTTTCAACAGCTTGGTCTCTGTGTGACTGCAGACAACTCGATCTGAAGGCCTGGACCGACCTCTGCTCTTTGTCCCTCCTTGATCACATTCTCACATGCCTGAACCAAATAAAGACATTTTGCTGAATTAATGTTTCCCTATCTATTTTGCTTTTGTTAGTATAACCCACATGATATAATGGGTTGCATTAAAAAGAAAGAAAAACACTCAAATTATGAATTACTGTGCTTCTGTAATGTCTCTCAAGCAAAAATAACTAAGCTAGTGTGAAGTGTCAAGTTGTGGTTTCTATCCAATGAATACAGTTGTGAAGCTGTTATCTCAGCCAATCAGCAGCTCGCTGTGGCGACTAGTCCCGCCCACCTGCTCCCGTCAGGTAGCAAGTGCATGTGTGTTTTCCAGCGGGAGATGCAGAGAGACGGAGAGCTGCTATTAGAGAGTGTTGATTAGGGTTAGGGTTAGGGTTAGGGTTAGGGTTTAGGGTTAGGGTTAGGGTTAGGTTAAGGGGATAAAAACTTCATCTGGAAATTTGCTCGAGTGGGTTTTGGGCTATATCTTTGGAACGGAATGTCGTAAAGACTCGGGATCAGTTTTGTTTAGTATTTTAGGGCTCCTTGAGTACGCTGGTCTTGGTCCTGAGTCTCTACAACCTTTCGTTCTCGAGTTATGGCACATTTTGGTTTTTGCTCGAGTGGAATTGTGTTGTATCTCGGGAACGGAAGGTCGTAGAGACTCAGATTCAAGTCAGGCGTGTTCAGCGTGGCCGAATTATGTCAGACGGAGCACATTTCCAAGTCTCTACGACGTTCGGTTCTGGAGATATACGTGAAAAACGTTCGCCTATTGTTCGCTAATGGGACGCACGCGGGTGAAAATTTGAAGTGTTGAGGCAAAAAACCGACCTCCAGAAAGTGTCTAAGAGCACGTTTCAGGCAATTCTGAGTCGATTGGTATCGGTTAGGGTTAGGGTTAGGGTTAGGGTTAGGTTAAGGGGATAAAAACTTCATCTGGAAATTTCCCGGAGTGGGTTTTGGGCTATATCTTTGGAACGGAATGTGGTAAAGACTCGGGATCAGTTTTATTTTGTATTTTAGGGCTCCCTGAGTACGCTAGTCTTGGTCCTGAGTCTCTACAACCTTCCGTTCTCGAGATATGGCACATTTTGCCATTTCCCGGAGTGGAATTGTGTTGTATCTCGGGAACGGAAGGTCGTAGAGACTCAGATTCAAGTCAGGCGTGTTCAGCGTGGCCGAATTATGTCAGACGGAGCACATTTCCAAGTCTCTACGACGTTCGGTTCTGGAGATATACGCGAAAAACGTTCGCCTATTGTTCGCTAATGGGACGCTCGTGGGTGAAAATCGGACCAAGTGTTGAGGCCAAAAACGGACCCCCAAATGGTGTCTAGGAGCACGTTTCAGGCAATTCTGAGTTGATTGGTATCGGTTTGTAGTGAACATTTTTTTTTTTTTTTTTCGTTAGGGTTAGGGTTAGGGTTAGGGTTAGGGTTAGGGGATAAAAACTTCATTTGGAAAAGGGCTCGAGTGGGTTTTGGGCTATATCTTTGGAACGGAATGTCGTAAAGACTCGGGATCAGTTTTGTTTAGTATTTTAGGGCTCCTTGAGTACGCTGGTCTTGGTCCTGAGTCTCTACAACCTTTCGTTCGGGTTAGGGTTAGGGTTAGGGTTAGGGTTAGGTTAAGGGGATAAAAACTTCATCTGGAAATTTGCTCGAGTGGGTTTTGGGCTATATCTTTGGAACGGAATGTCATAAAGACTCGGGATCATTTTTGTTTAGTAGGGTTAGGGTTAGGGTTAGGGTTAGGGTTTAGGGTTAGGGTTAGGGTTAGGGTTTAGGGTTAGGGTTAGGGTTAGGGTTAGGGTTAGGGTTAGGTTAAGGGGATAAAAACTTCATCTGGAAATTTCCCGGAGTGGGTTTTGGGCTATATCTTTGGAACGGAATGTGGTAAAGACTCGGGATCAGTTTTATTTTGTATTTTAGGGCTCCCTGAGTACGCTAGTCTTGGTCCTGAGTCTCTACAACCTTCCGTTCTCGAGAGGGTTAGGGTTAGGGTTAGGGTTAGGGTTAGGGTTAGGTTAAGGGGATAAAAACTTCATCTGGAAAAGGGCTCGAGTGGGTTTTGGGCTATATCTTTGGAACGGAATGTCGTAAAGACTCGGGATCAGTTTTGTTTAGTATTTTAGGGCTCTTTGAGTACGCTGGTCTTGGTCCTGAGTCTCTACAACCTTTCGTTCTCGAGTTATGGCACATTTTGTTTGGGGCTCGAGTGGAATTGTGTTGTATCTCGGGAACGGAAGGTCGTAGAGACTCAGATTCAAGTCAGGCGTGTTCAGCGTGGCCGAATTATGTCAGACGGAGCACATTTCCAAGTCTCTACGACATTCGGTTCTGGAGATATACGCGAAAAACATTCGCCTATTGTTCGCTAATGGGACGCACGCGGGTGAAAATTTGAAGTGTTGAGGCAAAAAAACGACCCCCAGAAAGTGTCTAGGAGCACGTTTCAGGCAATTCTGAGTCGATTGGTATCGGTTAGGGTTAGGGTTAGGGTTAGGGTTAGGTTAAGGGGATAAAAACTTCATCTGGAAATTTCCCGGAGTGGGTTTTGGGCTATATCTTTGGAACGGAATGTGGTAAAGACTCGGGATCAGTTTTATTTTGTATTTTAGGGCTCCCTGAGTACGCTAGTCTTGGTCCTGAGTCTCTACAACCTTCCGTTCTCGAGATATGGCACATTTTGCCATTTCCCGGAGTGGAATTGTGTTGTATCTCGGGAACGGAAGGTCGTAGAGACTCAGATTCAAGTCAGGCGTGTTCAGCGTGGCCGAATTATGTCAGACGGAGCACATTTCCAAGTCTCTACGACGTTCGGTTCGGGAGATATTCGAGAAAACGTTCGCCTATTGTTCGCTAATGGGACGCACGCGGGTGAAAATCTGACCAAGTGTTGAGGCCAAAAACGGACCCCCAAATTGTGTCTAGGAGCACGTTTCAGGCAATTCTGAGTCGATTGGTATCGGTTTGTAGTGAACATTTTATTTTTTTTTTTTCGTTAGGGTTAGGGTTAGGGTTAGAGTTAGGGGATAAAAACTTCATTTGGAAAAGGGCTCGAGTGGGTTTTGGGCTATATCTTTGGAACGGAATGACGTAAAGACTCGGGATCAGTTTTGTTTAGTATTTTAGGGCTCCTTGAGTACGCTGGTCTTGGTCCTGAGTCTCTACAACCTTTCGTTCGGGTTAGGGTTAGGGTTAGGGTTAGGGTTAGGGTTAGGGTTAGGTTAAGGGGATAAAAACTTCATCTGGAAATTTGCTCGAGTGGGTTTTGGGCTATATCTTTGGAACGGAATGTCGTAAAGACTCGGGATCAGTTTTGTTTAGTAGGGTTAGGGTTAGGGTTAGGGTTTAGGGTTAGGGTTAGGGTTAGGGTTAGAGGGTTAGGGTTAGGGTTAGGGGTTAGGGTTAGGGTTAGGGTTAGGGTTAGGTAAGGGCATGATAACCACGATGATGAAATTGATCATCCTTGATCATCCTCATTAACTCTTTGTGTGAACATGACAGAGCGATGAGACCTTGACGTACCCCCCCATTTTCGGGGTCGTTCTTTCCACTGATGGCACTGACAAGTCTGTGCGACTTTCGGTTGCGAAGTTACGCAACTTTTTTATATCAAAAAATGTATATCTCTGGAACGGAAGGTCGTAGAGACTCACAACCACGACAGGCGTGTTCAGCGTGGTCGAATTATGTCAGACAGAGCACGTTTCCAAGTGTCTACGACGTTCGGTTCGGGAGATATTCGAGAAAAACGTTAAATGTTTCAGAAACATCTTGTAGTGAACTGTTTAATTGTTAAATGTTTCAGAAACATCCTGTAGTGAACTGTTTAACTGTTAAATGTTTCAGAAACATCTTGTAGTGAACTGTTTAATTGTTAAATGTTTCAGAAACATCCTGTAGTGAACTGTTTAACTGTTAAATGTTTCAGAAACATCCTGTAGTGAACTGTTTAACTGTTAAATGTTTCAGAAACATCCTGTAGTGAACTGTTTAACTGTTAAATGTTTCAGAAACATCCTGTAGTGAAGTGTTTAATTGTTTAATGTTTCAGAAACATCTAGTAGTGAACTGTTTAACTGTTAAATGTTTCAGAAACATCCTGTAGTGAACTGTTTAATTGTTTAATGTTTCAGAAACATCTAGTAGTGAACTGTTTAACTGTTAAATGGGTTAGGGTTAGGGTTAGGGTTAGGTTAAGGGGATAAAAACTTCATCTGGAAATAGGGTTAGGGTTAGGGTTAGGGTTAGGGTTAGGTTTGGGTTATGGTTGGGGTTGATAGATCCGGTGGAGGTTTGTTTGCACTGGGTTAGGGTTAGGGTTAGGGTTAGGGTTAGGTAAGGGCATGATAACCACGATGATCAAATTGATCATCCTTGATCATCCTCATTAACTCTTTGTGTGAACATGACAGAGCGATGAGACCTTGACGTACCCCCCCATTTTCGGGGTCGTTCTTTCCACTGATGGCACTGACAAGTCTGTGCGACTTTCGGTTGCGAAGTTACGCAACTTTTTTATATCAAAAAATGTATATCTCTGGAACGGAAGGTCGTAGAGACTCACAACCACGACAGGCGTGTTCAGCGTGGTCGAATTATGTCAGACAGAGCACGTTTCCAAGTGTCTACGACGTTCGGTTCGGGAGATATTCGAGAAAAACGTTAAATGTTTCAGAAACATCTTGTAGTGAACTGTTTAATTGTTAAATGTTTCAGAAACATCCTGTAGTGAACTGTTTAACTGTTAAATGTTTCAGAAACATCTTGTAGTGAACTGTTTAATTGTTAAATGTTTCAGAAACATCCTGTAGTGAACTGTTTAACTGTTAAATGTTTCAGAAACATCCTGTAGTGAACTGTTTAACTGTTAAATGTTTCAGAAACATCCTGTAGTGAACTGTTTAACTGTTAAATGTTTCAGAAACATCCTGTAGTGAAGTGTTTAATTGTTTAATGTTTCAGAAACATCTAGTAGTGAACTGTTTAACTGTTAAATGTTTCAGAAACATCCTGTAGTGAACTGTTTAATTGTTTAATGTTTCAGAAACATCTAGTAGTGAACTGTTTAACTGTTAAATGGGTTAGGGTTAGGGTTAGGGTTAGGTTAAGGGGATAAAAACTTCATCTGGAAATAGGGTTAGGGTTAGGGTTAGGGTTAGGTTTGGGTTATGGTTGGGGTTGATAGATCCGGTGGAGGTTTGTTTGCACTGGGTTAGGGTTAGGGTTAGGGTTAGGGTTAGGGTTAGGTAAGGGCATGATAACCACGATGATCAAATTGATCATCCTTGATCATCCTCATTAACTCTTTGTGTGAACATGACAGAGCGATGAGACCTTGACGTACCCCCCCATTTTCGGGGTCGTTCTTTCCACTGATGGCACTGACAAGTCTGTGCGACTTTCGGTTGCGAAGTTACGCAACTTTTTTATATCAAAAAATGTATATCTCTGGAACGGAAGGTCGTAGAGACTCACAACCACGACAGGCGTGTTCGGCGTGGTCGAATTATGTCAGACAGAGCACGTTTCCAAGTGTCTACGACGTTCGGTTCGGGAGATATTCGAGAAAAACGTTAAATGTTTCAGAAACATCTTGTAGTGAACTGTTTAATTGTTAAATGTTTCAGAAACATCCTGTAGTGAACTGTTTAATTGTTAAATGTTTCAGAAACATCCTGTAGTGAACTGTTTAACTGTTAAATGTTTCAGAAACATCTTGTAGTGAACTGTTTAATTGTTAAATGTTTCAGAAACATCCTGTAGTGAACTGTTTAACTGTTAAATGTTTCAGAAACATCCTGTAGTGAACTGTTTAACTGTTAAATGTTTCAGAAACATCCTGTAGTGAACTGTTTAACTGTTAAATGTTTCAGAAACATCCTGTAGTGAAGTGTTTAATTGTTTAATGTTTCAGAAACATCTAGTAGTGAACTGTTTAACTGTTAAATGTTTCAGAAACATCCTGTAGTGAACTGTTTAATTGTTTAATGTTTCAGAAACATCTAGTAGTGAACTGTTTAACTGTTAAATGGGTTAGGGTTAGGGTTAGGGTTAGGTTAAGGGGATAAAAACTTCATCTGGAAATAGGGTTAGGGTTAGGGTTAGGGTTAGGTTTGGGTTATGGTTGGGGTTGATAGATCCGGTGGAGGTTTGTTTGCACTGGCCTAAAGATCTGTATGTAAGTGTGTGTGGCTGTATGATGCTTAATGTGTGAGCTGGTTCCTGTTCCTGTCGTGATGGATGGGTGAGGTGGCTGGAGCAGCTCTCTGCCCCGGGAGACCCGGGTTCGACTCCCAGATGAGGCGGAGGACCAGGATGTGGTTAGGGCCCAGGGTTAGGGTTAGGGTAAGAGGGTGGGGTAAGATGGTTGAGTCAGGGCAAGGTTAGGGGGTTGGGGTTCAAGTAGGGGGTTAGGGTTAGGGTAAGGTGGTAGGGTTAGGGTAAGAAGGTAGGGTCAGGGTAAGGTTAGGGGGTTGGGGTTCAAGTAGGGGGTTAGGGTTAGGGTTAGGGTAAGAAGGTAGGGTCAGGGTAAGGTTAGGTGGTTTGGGTTCAGGTAGGGTTAGGGTTAGGATAAGGGGGTGGGTAAGGGTTAAGGTTTAGGGATTAAATCAGGAAGTACTGACGCAACTGTCTAAGGATAAACTTGGCTGTGGTGGGCGTCCAGGTGCGATTGTCCGATTCCGTTATGAAGTCCTGGGGTGGGATTGCAGGGATATGTTGAAGAGTGCTGATGACCTTGTTGATGTGGGTGAGGGTGCTCTTGTGTTTGGGGCTGAGGTTTGGGGAGAAGTTGATGAGGGGTACATATACATCGGCGCGAGGGAAGGTGCTGGTTGCAGTTTTCATCATGATTTGCAGTTGTTTGACAGCGACCTTGGGGTCCTGGATCCTGTCATTAAGGCCAACTGCGAGGATGACGAATGAAGTGTTGTGGTTGGGTGCTGTCCTTCTAAAAAGCTGGTAGAATTTCCGGAAGTTGGCAGAGGGGTAGCTGTCGAGTTGTAGATCCGTTTTGGAGTGAGATGGGAATCTGCTGATGCGGCCGTCGCCCAATACCAAGTATGTCGCCTGTGTTGTGATGGTCCAATCGTCGGGTCTGGTGTTGTGGCAGGTGGGTATACAGGGGCCTGGGGAGTAGCTTATGTCGGGGTCGAAGGAGGGGTTGTAGGTGGGATCTAGGGTGATGGACTCCAGCTCTGAGGTAGCGGTGGCTTCCAGAGAGGCCAAGGCAAGCGGCGCGACCCCAAAAGAGTGCTGAGTGGAGGGCTCAGATAGGGCTTTCAGAGTGGCAGTGTTAGCCTTTGGAGTCCCAGTCATCATGGGTGTAGCCTCCTGCAGCTGCTCAATTGGGGCCCGCCGCCCGACAAGGCCAGTCCGGTCACCAGCACCACCTGTGGGTGTGAGAGGGAGAGGAGAGATGGTGTCAATGGTTATGACTGCAAGGTTGTGCTTACTGTGAATGGTGGGGGATGTTATTGTATCCAGGCTAGGGGCCTTGTGGTTGGCAGGGTAGATGGGGCTGATCTCCTGGGTGGTCTGGTTGGGAATCCTCTTGGTCCGCTGTGGAAGTGGAGATGAGGTTTCTACCGGACCGGGGACCTGTTGGGGTGTCCGGGGCAGTGAAGGGGCAGGTGCTGAGGAGGGAGGGGTCCGTTTGGTGAAGGATATGGTGAGTTGCTTCTGTGGGCGGGGGGCCTGTGGTGGGTCCGGTGGTGGGTCCGGTGGGGGCTGGTTGGGTGCAGGAATGGGTCCTCGAGTTGGTGGTGGGGTAGGGAGCAGGGGTTCCCGGTTAGCCTGCTGGTGGTGTCGGGTGATGTGTTGGGATCCAAGGGAAAGGGGGGGCCTGTGCGGGGCCGGCAGGGGTGGGAAGTCCACCTCATCTGAGAGCTCCGGAATCGGGGACAGAGAGCTGTCCGACCTGAGGGTAGACTTGGGAGGGGGTTGAGAGGAGGTGTGTTGTGTGTTGAAGGTGTGTTGTAGTGAATGTATGGTTTCCAGTCTTAATCTGTGGCCATAGCGCTTCCTAGCCCAGCCAATGGCTATTTGGAGGGCCAGGGGGCTATGGGTGGTGTTGGTGAGGGTATGTATGGTCGACTGATAGTGTTGTTGTAGGATGATCATATTAGTGTGCATCCAGTTGATGGTATTGGCCTGAATTTGGCTGCGTGTATGTTCAGTGGGTGTGGATGGCTTTATGAAAGCTGAGAGTTTGTGAACTTGCCTCATCATCCCAGGTGGAAATGTTTGTGTAGAAATGGCTGTATCTGCTATGTGTTTGTGGTGTATGGCCTGTATGATTTTGAAATATTGTTTGCTGAGCATTCTGGTGTGTGGATCTGGTGGGTGATTGAGTGTGGATGTATGTTGTGTGTCCATGGTTGTGGCTGTATGTGTGGTAGGGTGGTTGACTTGTGTTCTGCGGTGTGTGTTGAGGGACATGAGTGGTTGTGGTGTAGTGTGTGTGTGTGAGAGCTGTACCGACTTACCTCTGCAAATCGAGGGCACATCCTTTCCCCTGTATGAAAACATTTGTTATTCGTCAAAATTGTGTGGGCTCTTACCTAGGGAATGCAGGTGGAAGTCTCTGGGTTGCTGGTCCTTTTGGGTGGGTACCGAGGTAGGCCTTGAAAGTGGCTTGGTGTATCTCCTGGAAGGTAGATGTGGTAGGAGTTCCCGGTGGGCCTGCTGAGAAGCTTAGAGGAGAGGCTTTCCAAAAAACAGTCTGCAAATGTTTGTTAGGTGCAGAAGTCCATGTGCTTGGAGAAAATGGAGGCCTGAAAGCTAGGCCAGAGTGCAGCCTGGTAGAGCCCTCCACAGACGATTTAAAAAGGTATTTAGCTTTAATAGGTTAAAATTAGAATAATTAAAACCAAGATAAAAAAACAACAATAAACACAATGGTGTACTTTAAACGACTAGAAAAAGAGTGAAAGGTGTCCTGTGCCGTCGAGTGGTTCCTGACGTTTCGCAGAGTTTCTGCTTCATCAGAGGAGTAGTGGGTTAGGGTTAGGGTTAGGCTTAGGTAAGGGCATGATAACCACGATGATCAAATTGATCATCCTTGATCATCCTCATTAACTCTTTGTGTGAACATGACAGAGCGATGAGACCTTGACGTACCCCCCCATTTTCGGGGTCGTTCTTTCCACTGATGGCACTGACAAGTCTGTGCGACTTTCGGTTGCGAAGTTAGGCAACTTTTTTATATCAAAAAATGTATATCTCTGGAACGGAAGGTCGTAGAGACTCACAACCACGACAGGCGTGTTCAGCGTGGTCGAATTATGTCAGACAGAGCACGTTTCCAAGTGTCTACGACGTTCGGTTCGGGAGATATTCGAGAAAAACGTTAAATGTTTCAGAAACATCTTGTAGTGAACTGTTTAATTGTTAAATGTTTCAGAAACATCCTGTAGTGAACTGTTTAACTGTTAAATGTTTCAGAAACATCTTGTAGTGAACTGTTTAATTGTTAAATGTTTCAGAAACATCCTGTAGTGAACTGTTTAACTGTTAAATGTTTCAGAAACATCCTGTAGTGAACTGTTTAACTGTTAAATGTTTCAGAAACATCCTGTAGTGAAGTGTTTAATTGTTTAATGTTTCAGAAACATCTAGTAGTGAACTGTTTAACTGTTAAATGTTTCAGAAACATCTAGTAGTGAACTGTTTAACTGTTAAATGGGTTAGGGTTAGGGTTAGGGTTAGGTTAAGGGGATAAAAACTTCATCTGGAAATAGGGTTAGGGTTAGGGTTAGGGTTAGGGTTAGGTTTGGGTTATGGTTGGGGTTGATAGATCCGGTGGAGGTTTGTTTGCACTGGCCTAAAGATCTGTATGTAAGTGTGTGTGGCTGTATGATGCTTAATGTGTGAGCTGGTTCCTGTTCCTGTCGTGATGGATGGGTGAGGTGGCTGGAGCAGCTCTCTGCCCCGGGAGACCCGGGTTCGACTCCCAGATGAGGCGGAGGACCAGGATGTGGTTAGGGCCCAGGGTTAGGGTTAGGGTAAGAGGGTGGGGTAAGATGGTTGAGTCAGGGCAAGGTTAGGGGGTTGGGGTTCAAGTAGGGGGTTAGGGTTAGGGTAAGGTGGTAGGGTTAGGGTAAGAAGGTAGGGTCAGGGTAAGGTTAGGGGGTTGGGGTTCAAGTAGGGGGTTAGGGTTAGGGTTAGGGTAAGAAGGTAGGGTCAGGGTAAGGTTAGGTGGTTTGGGTTCAGGTAGGGTTAGGGTTAGGATAAGGGGGTGGGTAAGGGTTAAGGTTTAGGGATTAAATCAGGAAGTACTGACGCAACTGTCTAAGGATAAACTTGGCTGTGGTGGGCGTCCAGGTGCGATTGTCCGATTCCGTTATGAAGTCCTGGGGTGGGATTGCAGGGATATGTTGAAGAGTGCTGATGACCTTGTTGATGTGGGTGAGGGTGCTCTTGTGTTTGGGGCTGAGGTTTGGGGAGAAGTTGATGAGGGGTACATATACATCGGCGCGAGGGAAGGTGCTGGTTGCAGTTTTCATCATGATTTGCAGTTGTTTGACAGCGACCTTGGGGTCCTGGATCCTGTCATTAAGGCCAACTGCGAGGATGACGAATGAAGTGTTGTGGTTGGGTGCTGTCCTTCTAAAAAGCTGGTAGAATTTCCGGAAGTTGGCAGAGGGGTAGCTGTCGAGTTGTAGATCCGTTTTGGAGTGAGATGGGAATCTGCTGATGCGGCCGTCGCCCAATACCAAGTATGTCGCCTGTGTTGTGATGGTCCAATCGTCGGGTCTGGTGTTGTGGCAGGTGGGTATACAGGGGCCTGGGGAGTAGCTTATGTCGGGGTCGAAGGAGGGGTTGTAGGTGGGATCTAGGGTGATGGACTCCAGCTCTGAGGTAGCGGTGGCTTCCAGAGAGGCCAAGGCAAGCGGCGCGACCCCAAAAGAGTGCTGAGTGGAGGGCTCAGATAGGGCTTTCAGAGTGGCAGTGTTAGCCTTTGGAGTCCCAGTCATCATGGGTGTAGCCTCCTGCAGCTGCTCAATTGGGGCCCGCCGCCCGACAAGGCCAGTCCGGTCACCAGCACCACCTGTGGGTGTGAGAGGGAGAGGAGAGATGGTGTCAATGGTTATGACTGCAAGGTTGTGCTTACTGTGAATGGTGGGGGATGTTATTGTATCCAGGCTAGGGGCCTTGTGGTTGGCAGGGTAGATGGGGCTGATCTCCTGGGTGGTCTGGTTGGGAATCCTCTTGGTCCGCTGTGGAAGTGGAGATGAGGTTTCTACCGGACCGGGGACCTGTTGGGGTGTCCGGGGCAGTGAAGGGGCAGGTGCTGAGGAGGGAGGGGTCCGTTTGGTGAAGGATATGGTGAGTTGCTTCTGTGGGCGGGGGGCCTGTGGTGGGTCCGGTGGTGGGTCCGGTGGGGGCTGGTTGGGTGCAGGAATGGGTCCTCGAGTTGGTGGTGGGGTAGGGAGCAGGGGTTCCCGGTTAGCCTGCTGGTGGTGTCGGGTGATGTGTTGGGATCCAAGGGAAAGGGGGGGCCTGTGCGGGGCCGGCAGGGGTGGGAAGTCCACCTCATCTGAGAGCTCCGGGATCGGGGACAGAGAGCTGTCCGACCTGAGGGTAGACTTGGGAGGGGGTTGAGAGGAGGTGTGTTGTGTGTTGAAGGTGTGTTGTAGTGAATGTATGGTTTCCTGTCTTAATCTGTGGCCATAGCGCTTCCTAGCCCAGCCAATGGCTATTTGGAGGGCCAGGGGGCTATGGGTGGTGTTGGTGAGGGTATGTATGGTCGACTGATAGTGTTGTTGTAGGATGATCATATTAGTGTGCATCCAGTTGATGGTATTGGCCTGAATTTGGCTGCGTGTATGTTCAGTGGGTGTGGATGGCTTTATGAAAGCTGAGAGTTTGTGAACTTGCCTCATCATCCCAGGTGGAAATGTTTGTGTAGAAATGGCTGTATCTGCTATGTGTTTGTGGTGTATGGCCTGTATGATTTTGAAATATTGTTTGCTGAGCATTCTGGTGTGTGGATCTGGTGGGTGATTGAGTGTGGATGTATGTTGTGTGTCCATGGTTGTGGCTGTATGTGTGGTAGGGTGGTTGACTTGTGTTCTGCGGTGTGTGTTGAGGGACATGAGTGGTTGTGGTGTAGTGTGTGTGTGTGAGAGCTGTACCGACTTACCTCTGCCACTCGAGGGCACATCCTTTCCCCTGTATGAAAACATTTGTTATTCGTCAAAATTGTGTGGGCTCTTACCTAGGGAATGCAGGTGGAAGTCTCTGGGTTGCTGGTCCTTTTGGGTGGGTACCGAGGTAGGCCTTGAAAGTGGCTTGGTGTATCTCCTGGAAGGTAGATGTGGTAGGAGTTCCCGGTGGGCCTGCTGAGAAGCTTAGAGGAGAGGCTTTCCAAAAAACAGTCTGCAAATGTTTGTTAGGTGCAGAAGTCCATGTGCTTGGAGAAAATGGAGGCCTGAAAGCTAGGCCAGAGTGCAGCCTGGTAGAGCCCTCCACAGACGATTTAAAAAGGTATTTAGCTTTAATAGGTTAAAATTAGAATAATTAAAACCAAGATAAAAAAACAACAATAAACACAATGGTGTACTTTAAACGACTAGAAAAAGAGTGAAAGGTGTCCTGTGCCGTCGAGTGGTTCCTGACGTTTCGCAGAGTTTCTGCTTCATCAGAGGAGTTGTGGGTTAGGGTTAGGGTTAGGCTTAGGTAAGGGCATGATAACCACGATGATCAAATTGATCATCCTTGATCATCCTCATTAACTCTTTGTGTGAACATGACAGAGCGATGAGACCTTGACGTACCCCCCCATTTTCGGGGTCGTTCTTTCCACTGATGGCACTGACAAGTCTGTGCGACTTTCGGTTGCGAAGTTACGCAACTTTTTTATATCAAAAAATGTATATCTCTGGAACGGAAGGTCGTAGAGACTCACAACCACGACAGGCGTGTTCAGCGTGGTCGAATTATGTCAGACAGAGCACGTTTCCAAGTGTCTACGACGTTCGGTTCGGGAGATATTCGAGAAAAACTTTAAATGTTTCAGAAACATCTTGTAGTGAACTGTTTAATTGTTAAATGTTTCAGAAACATCCTGTAGTGAACTGTTTAACTGTTAAATGTTTCAGAAACATCTTGTAGTGAACTGTTTAATTGTTAAATGTTTCAGAAACATCCTGTAGTGAACTGTTTAACTGTTAAATGTTTCAGAAACATCCTGTAGTGAACTGTTTAACTGTTAAATGTTTCAGAAACATCCTGTAGTGAAGTGTTTAATTGTTTAATGTTTCAGAAACATCTAGTAGTGAACTGTTTAACTGTTAAATGTTTCAGAAACATCCTGTAGTGAACTGTTTAATTGTTTAATGTTTCAGAAACATCTAGTAGTGAACTGTTTAACTGTTAAATGGGTTAGGGTTAGGGTTAGGGTTAGGTTAAGGGGATAAAAACTTCATCTGGAAATAGGGTTAGGGTTAGGGTTAGGGTTAGGGTTAGGGTTAGGTTTGGGTTATGGTTGGGGTTGATAGATCCGGTGGAGGTTTGTTTGCACTGGCCTAAAGATCTGTATGTAAGTGTGTGTGGCTGTATGATGCTTAATGTGTGAGCTGGTTCCTGTTCCTGTCGTGATGGATGGGTGAGGTGGCTGGAGCAGCTCTCTGCCCCGGGAGACCCGGGTTCGACTCCCAGATGAGGCGGAGGACCAGGATGTGGTTAGGGCCCAGGGTTAGGGTTAGGGTAAGAGGGTGGGGTAAGATGGTTGAGTCAGGGCAAGGTTAGGGGGTTGGGGTTCAAGTAGGGGGTTAGGGTTAGGGTAAGGTGGTAGGGTTAGGGTAAGAAGGTAGGGTCAGGGTAAGGTTAGGGGGTTGGGGTTCAAGTAGGGGGTTAGGGTTAGGGTTAGGGTAAGAAGGTAGGGTCAGGGTAAGGTTAGGTGGTTTGGGTTCAGGTAGGGTTAGGGTTAGGATAAGGGGGTGGGTAAGGGTTAAGGTTTAGGGATTAAATCAGGAAGTACTGACGCAACTGTCTAAGGATAAACTTGGCTGTGGTGGGCGTCCAGGTGCGATTGTCCGATTCCGTTATGAAGTCCTGGGGTGGGATTGCAGGGATATGTTGAAGAGTGCTGATGACCTTGTTGATGTGGGTGAGGGTGCTCTTGTGTTTGGGGCTGAGGTTTGGGGAGAAGTTGATGAGGGGTACATATACATCGGCGCGAGGGAAGGTGCTGGTTGCAGTTTTCATCATGATTTGCAGTTGTTTGACAGCGACCTTGGGGTCCTGGATCCTGTCATTAAGGCCAACTGCGAGGATGACGAATGAAGTGTTGTGGTTGGGTGCTGTCCTTCTAAAAAGCTGGTAGAATTTCCGGAAGTTGGCAGAGGGGTAGCTGTCGAGTTGTAGATCCGTTTTGGAGTGAGATGGGAATCTGCTGATGCGGCCGTCGCCCAATACCAAGTATGTCGCCTGTGTTGTGATGGTCCAATCGTCGGGTCTGGTGTTGTGGCAGGTGGGTATACAGGGGCCTGGGGAGTAGCTTATGTCGGGGTCGAAGGAGGGGTTGTAGGTGGGATCTAGGGTGATGGACTCCAGCTCTGAGGTAGCGGTGGCTTCCAGAGAGGCCAAGGCAAGCGGCGCGACCCCAAAAGAGTGCTGAGTGGAGGGCTCAGATAGGGCTTTCAGAGTGGCAGTGTTAGCCTTTGGAGTCCCAGTCATCATGGGTGTAGCCTCCTGCAGCTGCTCAATTGGGGCCCGCCGCCCGACAAGGCCAGTCCGGTCACCAGCACCACCTGTGGGTGTGAGAGGGAGAGGAGAGATGGTGTCAATGGTTATGACTGCAAGGTTGTGCTTACTGTGAATGGTGGGGGATGTTATTGTATCCAGGCTAGGGGCCTTGTGGTTGGCAGGGTAGATGGGGCTGATCTCCTGGGTGGTCTGGTTGGGAATCCTCTTGGTCCGCTGTGGAAGTGGAGATGAGGTTTCTACCGGACCGGGGACCTGTTGGGGTGTCCGGGGCAGTGAAGGGGCAGGTGCTGAGGAGGGAGGGGTCCGTTTGGTGAAGGATATGGTGAGTTGCTTCTGTGGGCGGGGGGCCTGTGGTGGGTCCGGTGGTGGGTCCGGTGGGGGCTGGTTGGGTGCAGGAATGGGTCCTCGAGTTGGTGGTGGGGTAGGGAGCAGGGGTTCCCGGTTAGCCTGCTGGTGGTGTCGGGTGATGTGTTGGGATCCAAGGGAAAGGGGGGGCCTGTGCGGGGCCGGCAGGGGTGGGAAGTCCACCTCATCTGAGAGCTCCGGGATCGGGGACAGAGAGCTGTCCGACCTGAGGGTAGACTTGGGAGGGGGTTGAGAGGAGGTGTGTTGTGTGTTGAAGGTGTGTTGTAGTGAATGTATGGTTTCCTGTCTTAATCTGTGGCCATAGCGCTTCCTAGCCCAGCCAATGGCTATTTGGAGGGCCAGGGGGCTATGGGTGGTGTTGGTGAGGGTATGTATGGTCGACTGATAGTGTTGTTGTAGGATGATCATATTAGTGTGCATCCAGTTGATGGTATTGGCCTGAATTTGGCTGCGTGTATGTTCAGTGGGTGTGGATGGCTTTATGAAAGCTGAGAGTTTGTGAACTTGCCTCATCATCCCAGGTGGAAATGTTTGTGTAGAAATGGCTGTATCTGCTATGTGTTTGTGGTGTATGGCCTGTATGATTTTGAAATATTGTTTGCTGAGCATTCTGGTGTGTGGATCTGGTGGGTGATTGAGTGTGGATGTATGTTGTGTGTCCATGGTTGTGGCTGTATGTGTGGTAGGGTGGTTGACTTGTGTTCTGCGGTGTGTGTTGAGGGACATGAGTGGTTGTGGTGTAGTGTGTGTGTGTGAGAGCTGTACCGACTTACCTCTGCCACTCGAGGGCACATCCTTTCCCCTGTATGAAAACATTTGTTATTCGTCAAAATTGTGTGGGCTCTTACCTAGGGAATGCAGGTGGAAGTCTCTGGGTTGCTGGTCCTTTTGGGTGGGTACCGAGGTAGGCCTTGAAAGTGGCTTGGTGTATCTCCTGGAAGGTAGATGTGGTAGGAGTTCCCGGTGGGCCTGCTGAGAAGCTTAGAGGAGAGGCTTTCCAAAAAACAGTCTGCAAATGTTTGTTAGGTGCAGAAGTCCATGTGCTTGGAGAAAATGGAGGCCTGAAAGCTAGGCCAGAGTGCAGCCTGGTAGAGCCCTCCACAGACGATTTAAAAAGGTATTTAGCTTTAATAGGTTAAAATTAGAATAATTAAAACCAAGATAAAAAAACAACAATAAACACAATGGTGTACTTTAAACGACTAGAAAAAGAGTGAAAGGTGTCCTGTGCCGTCGAGTGGTTCCTGACGTTTCGCAGAGTTTCTGCTTCATCAGAGGAGTTGTGGGTTAGGGTTAGGGTTAGGCTTAGGTAAGGGCATGATAACCACGATGATCAAATTGATCATCCTTGATCATCCTCATTAACTCTTTGTGTGAACATGACAGAGCGATGAGACCTTGACGTACCCCCCCATTTTCGGGGTCGTTCTTTCCACTGATGGCACTGACAAGTCTGTGCGACTTTCGGTTGCGAAGTTACGCAACTTTTTTATATCAAAAAATGTATATCTCTGGAACGGAAGGTCGTAGAGACTCACAACCACGACAGGCGTGTTCAGCGTGGTCGAATTATGTCAGACAGAGCACGTTTCCAAGTGTCTACGACGTTCGGTTCGGGAGATATTCGAGAAAAACGTTCGGCTAGGGTTAGGGTTAGGGTTAAGCCTAGGTAAGGGCATGATAACCACGATGATCAAATTGATCATCCTTGATCATCCTCATTAACTCTTTGTGTGAACATGACAGAGCGATGAGACCTTGACGTACCCCCCCATTTTCGGGGTCGTTCTTTCCACTGATGGCACTGACAAGTCTGTGCGACTTTCGGTTGCGAAGTTACGCAACTTTTTTATATCAAAAAATGTATATCTCTGGAACGGAAGGTCGTAGAGACTCACAACCACGACAGGCGTGTTCAGCGTGGTCGAATTATGTCAGACAGAGCACGTTTCCAAGTGTCTACGACGTTCGGTTCGGGAGATATTCGAGAAAAACGTTAAATGTTTCAGAAACATCTTGTAGTGAACTGTTTAATTGTTAAATGTTTCAGAAACATCCTGTAGTGAACTGTTTAACTGTTAAATGTTTCAGAAACATCTTGTAGTGAACTGTTTAATTGTTAAATGTTTCAGAAACATCCTGTAGTGAACTGTTTAACTGTTAAATGTTTCAGAAACATCTAGTAGTGAACTGTTTAACTGTTAAATGTTTCAGAAACATCCTGTAGTGAACTGTTTAATTGTTTAATGTTTCAGAAACATCTAGTAGTGAACTGTTTAACTGTTAAATGGGTTAGGGTTAGGGTTAGGGTTAGGTTAAGGGGATAAAAACTTCATCTGGAAATAGGGTTAGGGTTAGGTTTGGGTTATGGTTGGGGTTGATAGATCCGGTGGAGGTTTGTTTGCACTGGCCTAAAGATCTGTATGTAAGTGTGTGTGGCTGTATGATGCTTAATGTGCAAGCTGGTTCCTGTTCCTGTCGTGATGGATGGGTGAGGTGGCTGGAGCAGCTCTCTGCCCCGGGAGACCCGGGTTCGACTCCCAGATGAGGCGGAGGACCAGGATGTGGTTAGGGCCCAGGGTTAGGGTTAGGTAAGATGGTTGAGTCAGGGCAAGGTTAGGGTTTAGGGTTAGGGTTAGGGTTTAGGGTTAGGGTTAGGGTTAGGGGGTTAGGGTTAGGTAAGGGCATGATAACCACGATGATCAAATTGATCATCCTTGATCATCCTCATTAACTCTTTGTGTGAACATGACAGAGCGATGAGACCTTGACGTACCCCCCCATTTTCGGGGTCGTTCTTTCCACTGATGGCACTGACAAGTCTGTGCGACTTTCGGTTGCGAAGTTACGCAACTTTTTTATATCAAAAAATGTATATCTCTGGAACGGAAGGTCGTAGAGACTCACAACCACGACAGGCGTGTTCAGCGTGGTCGAATTATGTCAGACAGAGCACGTTTCCAAGTGTCTACGACGTTCGGTTCGGAAGATATTCGAGAAAAACGTTAAATGTTTCAGAAACATCTTGTAGTGAACTGTTTAATTGTTAAATGTTTCAGAAACATCCTGTAGTGAACTGTTTAACTGTTAAATGTTTCAGAAACATCTTGTAGTGAACTGTTTAATTGTTAAATGTTTCAGAAACATCCTGTAGTGAACTGTTTAACTGTTAAATGTTTCAGAAACATCCTGTAGTGAACTGTTTAACTGTTAAATGTTTCAGAAACATCCTGTAGTGAACTGTTTAACTGTTAAATGTTTCAGAAACATCCTGTAGTGAAGTGTTTAATTGTTTAATGTTTCAGAAACATCTAGTAGTGAACTGTTTAACTGTTAAATGTTTCAGAAACATCCTGTAGTGAACTGTTTAATTGTTTAATGTTTCAGAAACATCTAGTAGTGAACTGTTTAACTGTTAAATGGGTTAGGGTTAGGGTTAGGGTTAGGTTAAGGGGATAAAAACTTCATCTGGAAATAGGGTTAGGGTTAGGTTTGGGTTATGGTTGGGGTTGATAGATCCGGTGGAGGTTTGTTTGCACTGGCCTAAAGATCTGTATGTAAGTGTGTGTGGCTGTATGATGCTTAATGTGTGAGCTGGTTCCTGTTCCTGTCGTGATGGATGGGTGAGGTGGCTGGAGCAGCTCTCTGCCCCGGGAGACCCGGGTTCGACTCCCAGATGAGGCGGAGGACCAGGATGTGGTTAGGGCCCAGGGTTAGGGTTAGGGTTAGGGTAAGAGGGTGGGGTAAGATGGTTGAGTCAGGGCAAGGTTAGGGGGTTGGGGTTCAAGTAGGGGGTTAGGGTAAGGTGGTAGGGTTAGGGTAAGAAGGTAGGGTCAGGGTAAGGTTAGGGGGTTGGGGTTCAAGTAGGGGGTTAGGGTTAGGGTTAGGGTAAGAAGGTAGGGTCAGGGTAAGGTTAGGTGGTTTGGGTTCAGGTAGGGTTAGGGTTAGGATAAGGGGGTGGGTAAGGGTTAAGGTTTAGGGATTAAATCAGGAAGTACTGACGCAACTGTCTAAGGATAAACTTGGCTGTGGTGGGCGTCCAGGTGCGATTGTCCGATTCCGTTATGAAGTCCTGGGGTGGGATTGCAGGGATATGTTGAAGAGTGCTGATGACCTTGTTGATGTGGGTGAGGGTGCTCTTGTGTTTGGGGCTGAGGTTTGGGGAGAAGTTGATGAGGGGTACATATACATCGGCGCGAGGGAAGGTGCTGGTTGCAGTTTTCATCATGATTTGCAGTTGTTTGACAGCGACCTTGGGGTCCTGGATCCTGTCATTAAGGCCAACTGCGAGGATGACGAATGAAGTGTTGTGGTTGGGTGCTGTCCTTCTAAAAAGCTGGTAGAATTTCCGGAAGTTGGCAGAGGGGTAGCTGTCGAGTTGTAGATCCGTTTTGGAGTGAGATGGGAATCTGCTGATGCGGCCGTCGCCCAATACCAAGTATGTCGCCTGTGTTGTGATGGTCCAATCGTCGGGTCTGGTGTTGTGGCAGGTGGGTATACAGGGGCCTGGGGAGTAGCTTATGTCGGGGTCGAAGGAGGGGTTGTAGGTGGGATCTAGGGTGATGGACTCCAGCTCTGAGGTAGCGGTGGCTTCCAGAGAGGCCAAGGCAAGCGGCTCGACCCCAAAAGAGTGCTGAGTGGAGGGCTCAGATAGGGCTTTCAGAGTGGCAGTGTTAGCCTTTGGAGTCCCAGTCATCATGGGTGTAGCCTCCTGCAGCTGCTCAATTGGGGCCCGCCGCCCGACAAGGCCAGTCCGGTCACCAGCACCACCTGTGGGTGTGAGAGGGAGAGGAGAGATGGTGTCAATGGTTATGACTGCAAGGTTGTGCTTACTGTGAATGGTGGGGGATGTTATTGTATCCAGGCTAGGGGCCTTGTGGTTGGCAGGGTAGATGGGGCTGATCTCCTGGGTGGTCTGGTTGGGAATCCTCTTGGTCCGCTGTGGAAGTGGAGATGAGGTTTCTACCGGACCGGGGACCTGTTGGGGTGTCCGGGGCAGTGAAGGGGCAGGTGCTGAGGAGGGAGGGGTCCGTTTGGTGAAGGATATGGTGAGTTGCTTCTGTGGGCGGGGGGCCTGTGGTGGGTCCGGTGGTGGGTCCGGTGGGGGCTGGTTGGGTGCAGGAATGGGTCCTCGAGTTGGTGGTGGGGTAGGGAGCAGGGGTTCCCGGTTAGCCTGCTGGTGGTGTCGGGTGATGTGTTGGGATCCAAGGGAAAGGGGGGGCCTGTGCGGGGCCGGCAGGGGTGGGAAGTCCACCTCATCTGAGAGCTCCGGGATCGGGGACAGAGAGCTGTCCGACCTGAGGGTAGACTTGGGAGGGGGTTGAGAGGAGGTGTGTTGTGTGTTGAAGGTGTGTTGTAGTGAATGTATGGTTTCCTGTCTTAATCTGTGGCCATAGCGCTTCCTAGCCCAGCCAATGGCTATTTGGAGGGCCAGGGGGCTATGGGTGGTGTTGGTGAGGGTATGTATGGTCGACTGATAGTGTTGTTGTAGGATGATCATATTAGTGTGCATCCAGTTGATGGTATTGGCCTGAATTTGGCTGCGTGTATGTTCAGTGGGTGTGGATGGCTTTATGAAAGCTGAGAGTTTGTGAACTTGCCTCATCATCCCAGGTGGAAATGTTTGTGTAGAAATGGCTGTATCTGCTATGTGTTTGTGGTGTATGGCCTGTATGATTTTGAAATATTGTTTGCTGAGCATTCTGGTGTGTGGATCTGGTGGGTGATTGAGTGTGGATGTATGTTGTGTGTCCATGGTTGTGGCTGTATGTGTGGTAGGGTGGTTGACTTGTGTTCTGCGGTGTGTGTTGAGGGACATGAGTGGTTGTGGTGTAGTGTGTGTGTGTGAGAGCTGTACCGACTTACCTCTGCCACTCGAGGGCACATCCTTTCCCCTGTATGAAAACATTTGTTATTCGTCAAAATTGTGTGGGCTCTTACCTAGGGAATGCAGGTGGAAGTCTCTGGGTTGCTGGTCCTTTTGGGTGGGTACCGAGGTAGGCCTTGAAAGTGGCTTGGTGTATCTCCTGGAAGGTAGATGTGGTAGGAGTTCCCGGTGGGCCTGCTGAGAAGCTTAGAGGAGAGGCTTTCCAAAAAACAGTCTGCAAATGTTTGTTAGGTGCAGAAGTCCATGTGCTTGGAGAAAATGGAGGCCTGAAAGCTAGGCCAGAGTGCAGCCTGGTAGAGCCCTCCACAGACGATTTAAAAAGGTATTTAGCTTTAATAGGTTAAAATTAGAATAATTAAAACCAAGATAAAAAAACAACAATAAACACAATGGTGTACTTTAAACGACTAGAAAAAGAGTGAAAGGTGTCCTGTGCCGTCGAGTGGTTCCTGACGTTTCGCAGAGTTTCTGCTTCATCAGAGGAGTTGTGGGTTAGGGTTAGGGTTAGGCTTAGGTAAGGGCATGATAACCACGATGATCAAATTGATCATCCTTGATCATCCTCATTAACTCTTTGTGTGAACATGACAGAGCGATGAGACCTTGACGTACCCCCCCATTTTCGGGGTCGTTCTTTCCACTGATGGCACTGACAAGTCTGTGCGACTTTCGGTTGCGAAGTTACGCAACTTTTTTATATCAAAAAATGTATATCTCTGGAACGGAAGGTCGTAGAGACTCACAACCACGACAGGCGTGTTCAGCGTGGTCGAATTATGTCAGACAGAGCACGTTTCCAAGTGTCTACGACGTTCGGTTCGGGAGATATTCGAGAAAAACGTTCGGCTAGGGTTAGGGTTAGGGTTAAGCCTAGGTAAGGGCATGATAACCACGATGATCAAATTGATCATCCTTGATCATCCTCATTAACTCTTTGTGTGAACATGACAGAGCGATGAGACCTTGACGTACCCCCCCATTTTCGGGGTCGTTCTTTCCACTGATGGCACTGACAAGTCTGTGCGACTTTCGGTTGCGAAGTTACGCAACTTTTTTATATCAAAAAATGTATATCTCTGGAACGGAAGGTCGTAGAGACTCACAACCACGACAGGCGTGTTCAGCGTGGTCGAATTATGTCAGACAGAGCACGTTTCCAAGTGTCTACGACGTTCGGTTCGGGAGATATTCGAGAAAAACGTTAAATGTTTCAGAAACATCTTGTAGTGAACTGTTTAATTGTTAAATGTTTCAGAAACATCCTGTAGTGAACTGTTTAACTGTTAAATGTTTCAGAAACATCTTGTAGTGAACTGTTTAATTGTTAAATGTTTCAGAAACATCCTGTAGTGAACTGTTTAACTGTTAAATGTTTCAGAAACATCTAGTAGTGAACTGTTTAACTGTTAAATGTTTCAGAAACATCCTGTAGTGAACTGTTTAATTGTTTAATGTTTCAGAAACATCTAGTAGTGAACTGTTTAACTGTTAAATGGGTTAGGGTTAGGGTTAGGGTTAGGTTAAGGGGATAAAAACTTCATCTGGAAATAGGGTTAGGGTTAGGTTTGGGTTATGGTTGGGGTTGATAGATCCGGTGGAGGTTTGTTTGCACTGGCCTAAAGATCTGTATGTAAGTGTGTGTGGCTGTATGATGCTTAATGTGCAAGCTGGTTCCTGTTCCTGTCGTGATGGATGGGTGAGGTGGCTGGAGCAGCTCTCTGCCCCGGGAGACCCGGGTTCGACTCCCAGATGAGGCGGAGGACCAGGATGTGGTTAGGGCCCAGGGTTAGGGTTAGGTAAGATGGTTGAGTCAGGGCAAGGTTAGGGTTTAGGGTTAGGGTTAGGGTTTAGGGTTAGGGTTAGGGTTAGGGGGTTAGGGTTAGGTAAGGGCATGATAACCACGATGATCAAATTGATCATCCTTGATCATCCTCATTAACTCTTTGTGTGAACATGACAGAGCGATGAGACCTTGACGTACCCCCCCATTTTCGGGGTCGTTCTTTCCACTGATGGCACTGACAAGTCTGTGCGACTTTCGGTTGCGAAGTTACGCAACTTTTTTATATCAAAAAATGTATATCTCTGGAACGGAAGGTCGTAGAGACTCACAACCACGACAGGCGTGTTCAGCGTGGTCGAATTATGTCAGACAGAGCACGTTTCCAAGTGTCTACGACGTTCGGTTCGGAAGATATTCGAGAAAAACGTTAAATGTTTCAGAAACATCTTGTAGTGAACTGTTTAATTGTTAAATGTTTCAGAAACATCCTGTAGTGAACTGTTTAACTGTTAAATGTTTCAGAAACATCTTGTAGTGAACTGTTTAATTGTTAAATGTTTCAGAAACATCCTGTAGTGAACTGTTTAACTGTTAAATGTTTCAGAAACATCCTGTAGTGAACTGTTTAACTGTTAAATGTTTCAGAAACATCCTGTAGTGAACTGTTTAACTGTTAAATGTTTCAGAAACATCCTGTAGTGAAGTGTTTAATTGTTTAATGTTTCAGAAACATCTAGTAGTGAACTGTTTAACTGTTAAATGTTTCAGAAACATCCTGTAGTGAACTGTTTAATTGTTTAATGTTTCAGAAACATCTAGTAGTGAACTGTTTAACTGTTAAATGGGTTAGGGTTAGGGTTAGGGTTAGGTTAAGGGGATAAAAACTTCATCTGGAAATAGGGTTAGGGTTAGGTTTGGGTTATGGTTGGGGTTGATAGATCCGGTGGAGGTTTGTTTGCACTGGCCTAAAGATCTGTATGTAAGTGTGTGTGGCTGTATGATGCTTAATGTGTGAGCTGGTTCCTGTTCCTGTCGTGATGGATGGGTGAGGTGGCTGGAGCAGCTCTCTGCCCCGGGAGACCCGGGTTCGACTCCCAGATGAGGCGGAGGACCAGGATGTGGTTAGGGCCCAGGGTTAGGGTTAGGGTTAGGGTAAGAGGGTGGGGTAAGATGGTTGAGTCAGGGCAAGGTTAGGGGGTTGGGGTTCAAGTAGGGGGTTAGGGTAAGGTGGTAGGGTTAGGGTAAGAAGGTAGGGTCAGGGTAAGGTTAGGGGGTTGGGGTTCAAGTAGGGGGTTAGGGTTAGGGTTAGGGTAAGAAGGTAGGGTCAGGGTAAGGTTAGGTGGTTTGGGTTCAGGTAGGGTTAGGGTTAGGATAAGGGGGTGGGTAAGGGTTAAGGTTTAGGGATTAAATCAGGAAGTACTGACGCAACTGTCTAAGGATAAACTTGGCTGTGGTGGGCGTCCAGGTGCGATTGTCCGATTCCGTTATGAAGTCCTGGGGTGGGATTGCAGGGATATGTTGAAGAGTGCTGATGACCTTGTTGATGTGGGTGAGGGTGCTCTTGTGTTTGGGGCTGAGGTTTGGGGAGAAGTTGATGAGGGGTACATATACATCGGCGCGAGGGAAGGTGCTGGTTGCAGTTTTCATCATGATTTGCAGTTGTTTGACAGCGACCTTGGGGTCCTGGATCCTGTCATTAAGGCCAACTGCGAGGATGACGAATGAAGTGTTGTGGTTGGGTGCTGTCCTTCTAAAAAGCTGGTAGAATTTCCGGAAGTTGGCAGAGGGGTAGCTGTCGAGTTGTAGATCCGTTTTGGAGTGAGATGGGAATCTGCTGATGCGGCCGTCGCCCAATACCAAGTATGTCGCCTGTGTTGTGATGGTCCAATCGTCGGGTCTGGTGTTGTGGCAGGTGGGTATACAGGGGCCTGGGGAGTAGCTTATGTCGGGGTCGAAGGAGGGGTTGTAGGTGGGATCTAGGGTGATGGACTCCAGCTCTGAGGTAGCGGTGGCTTCCAGAGAGGCCAAGGCAAGCGGCACGACCCCAAAAGAGTGCTGAGTGGAGGGCTCAGATAGGGCTTTCAGAGTGGCAGTGTTAGCCTTTGGAGTCCCAGTCATCATGGGTGTAGCCTCCTGCAGCTGCTCAATTGGGGCCCGCCGCCCGACAAGGCCAGTCCGGTCACCAGCACCACCTGTGGGTGTGAGAGGGAGAGGAGAGATGGTGTCAATGGTTATGACTGCAAGGTTGTGCTTACTGTGAATGGTGGGGGATGTTATTGTATCCAGGCTAGGGGCCTTGTGGTTGGCAGGGTAGATGGGGCTGATCTCCTGGGTGGTCTGGTTGGGAATCCTCTTGGTCCGCTGTGGAAGTGGAGATGAGGTTTCTACCGGACCGGGGACCTGTTGGGGTGTCCGGGGCAGTGAAGGGGCAGGTGCTGAGGAGGGAGGGGTCCGTTTGGTGAAGGATATGGTGAGTTGCTTCTGTGGGCGGGGGGCCTGTGGTGGGTCCGGTGGTGGGTCCGGTGGGGGCTGGTTGGGTGCAGGAATGGGTCCTCGAGTTGGTGGTGGGGTAGGGAGCAGGGGTTCCCGGTTAGCCTGCTGGTGGTGTCGGGTGATGTGTTGGGATCCAAGGGAAAGGGGGGGCCTGTGCGGGGCCGGCAGGGGTGGGAAGTCCACCTCATCTGAGAGCTCCGGGATCGGGGACAGAGAGCTGTCCGACCTGAGGGTAGACTTGGGAGGGGGTTGAGAGGAGGTGTGTTGTGTGTTGAAGGTGTGTTGTAGTGAATGTATGGTTTCCTGTCTTAATCTGTGGCCATAGCGCTTCCTAGCCCAGCCAATGGCTATTTGGAGGGCCAGGGGGCTATGGGTGGTGTTGGTGAGGGTATGTATGGTCGACTGATAGTGTTGTTGTAGGATGATCATATTAGTGTGCATCCAGTTGATGGTATTGGCCTGAATTTGGCTGCGTGTATGTTCAGTGGGTGTGGATGGCTTTATGAAAGCTGAGAGTTTGTGAACTTGCCTCATCATCCCAGGTGGAAATGTTTGTGTAGAAATGGCTGTATCTGCTATGTGTTTGTGGTGTATGGCCTGTATGATTTTGAAATATTGTTTGCTGAGCATTCTGGTGTGTGGATCTGGTGGGTGATTGAGTGTGGATGTATGTTGTGTGTCCATGGTTGTGGCTGTATGTGTGGTAGGGTGGTTGACTTGTGTTCTGCGGTGTGTGTTGAGGGACATGAGTGGTTGTGGTGTAGTGTGTGTGTGTGAGAGCTGTACCGACTTACCTCTGCCACTCGAGGGCACATCCTTTCCCCTGTATGAAAACATTTGTTATTCGTCAAAATTGTGTGGGCTCTTACCTAGGGAATGCAGGTGGAAGTCTCTGGGTTGCTGGTCCTTTTGGGTGGGTAACGAGGTAGGCCTTGAAAGTGGCTTGGTGTATCTCCTGGAAGGTAGATGTGGTAGGAGTTCCCGGTGGGCCTGCTGAGAAGCTTAGAGGAGAGGCTTTCCAAAAAACAGTCTGCAAATGTTTGTTAGGTGCAGAAGTCCATGTGCTTGGAGAAAATGGAGGCCTGAAAGCTAGGCCAGAGTGCAGCCTGGTAGAGCCCTCCACAGACGATTTAAAAAGGTATTTAGCTTTAATAGGTTAAAATTAGAATAATTAAAACCAAGATAAAAAAACAACAATAAACACAATGGTGTACTTTAAACGACTAGAAAAAGAGTGAAAGGTGTCCTGTGCCGTCGAGTGGTTCCTGACGTTTCGCAGAGTTTCTGCTTCATCAGAGGAGTTGTGGGTTAGGGTTAGGGGTAGGCTTAGGTAAGGGCATGATAACCACGATGATCAAATTGATCATCCTTGATCATCCTCATTAACTCTTTGTGTGAACATGACAGAGCGATGAGACCTTGACGTACCCCCCCATTTTCGGGGTCGTTCTTTCCACTGATGGCACTGACAAGTCTGTGCGACTTTCGGTTGCGAAGTTACGCAACTTTTTTATATAAAAAAATGTATATCTCTGGAACGGAAGGTCGTAGAGACTCACAACCACGACAGGCGTGTTCAGCGTGGTCGAATTATGTCAGACAGAGCACGTTTCCAAGTGTCTACGACGTTCGGTTCGGAAGATATTCGAGAAAAACGTTAAATGTTTCAGAAACATCTTGTAGTGAACTGTTTAATTGTTAAATGTTTCAGAAACATCCTGTAGTGAACTGTTTAACTGTTAAATGTTTCAGAAACATCTTGTAGTGAACTGTTTAATTGTTAAATGTTTCAGAAACATCCTGTAGTGAACTGTTTAACTGTTAAATGTTTCAGAAACATCCTGTAGTGAACTGTTTAACTGTTAAATGTTTCAGAAACATCCTGTAGTGAACTGTTTAACTGTTAAATGTTTCAGAAACATCCTGTAGTGAAGTGTTTAATTGTTTAATGTTTCAGAAACATCTAGTAGTGAACTGTTTAACTGTTAAATGTTTCAGAAACATCCTGTAGTGAACTGTTTAATTGTTTAATGTTTCAGAAACATCTAGTAGTGAACTGTTTAACTGTTAAATGGGTTAGGGTTAGGGTTAGGGTTAGGTTAAGGGGATAAAAACTTCATCTGGATATAGGGTTAGGGTTAGGGTTAGGTTTGGGTTATGGTTGGGGTTGATAGATCCGGTGGAGGTTTGTTTGCACTGGCCTAAAGATCTGTATGTAAGTGTGTGTGGCTGTATGATGCTTAATGTGTGAGCTGGTTCCTGTTCCTGTCGTGATGGATGGGTGAGGTGGCTGGAGCAGCTCTCTGCCCCGGGAGACCCGGGTTCGACTCCCAGATGAGGCGGAGGACCAGGATGTGGTTAGGGCCCAGGGTTAGGGTTAGGGTAAGAGGGTGGGGTAAGATGGTTGAGTCAGGGCAAGGTTAGGGGGTTGGGGTTCAAGTAGGGGGTAGGGTTAGGGTAAGGTGGTAGGGTTAGGGTAAGAAGGTAGGGTCAGGGTAAGGTTAGGGGGTTGGGGTTCAAGTAGGGGGTTAGGGTTAGGGTTAGGGTAAGAAGGTAGGGTCAGGGTAAGGTTAGGTGGTTTGGGTTCAGGTAGGGTTAGGGTTAGGATAAGGGGGTGGGTAAGGGTTAAGGTTTAGGGATTAAATCAGGAAGTACTGACGCAACTGTCTAAGGATAAACTTGGCTGTGGTGGGCGTCCAGGTGCGATTGTCCGATTCCGTTATGAAGTCCTGGGGTGGGATTGCAGGGATATGTTGAAGAGTGCTGATGACCTTGTTGATGTGGGTGAGGGTGCTCTTGTGTTTGGGGCTGAGGTTTGGGGAGAAGTTGATGAGGGGTACATATACATCGGCGCGAGGGAAGGTGCTGGTTGCAGTTTTCATCATGATTTGCAGTTGTTTGACAGCGACCTTGGGGTCCTGGATCCTGTCATTAAGGCCAACTGCGAGGATGACGAATGAAGTGTTGTGGTTGGGTGCTGTCCTTCTAAAAAGCTGGTAGAATTTCCGGAAGTTGGCAGAGGGGTAGCTGTCGAGTTGTAGATCCGTTTTGGAGTGAGATGGGAATCTGCTGATGCGGCCGTCGCCCAATACCAAGTATGTCGCCTGTGTTGTGATGGTCCAATCGTCGGGTCTGGTGTTGTGGCAGGTGGGTATACAGGGGCCTGGGGAGTAGCTTATGTCGGGGTCGAAGGAGGGGTTGTAGGTGGGATCTAGGGTGATGGACTCCAGCTCTGAGGTAGCGGTGGCTTCCAGAGAGGCCAAGGCAAGCGGCGCGACCCCAAAAGAGTGCTGAGTGGAGGGCTCAGATAGGGCTTTCAGAGTGGCAGTGTTAGCCTTTGGAGTCCCAGTCATCATGGGTGTAGCCTCCTGCAGCTGCTCAATTGGGGCCCGCCGCCCGACAAGGCCAGTCCGGTCACCAGCACCACCTGTGGGTGTGAGAGGGAGAGGAGAGATGGTGTCAATGGTTATGACTGCAAGGTTGTGCTTACTGTGAATGGTGGGGGATGTTATTGTATCCAGGCTAGGGGCCTTGTGGTTGGCAGGGTAGATGGGGCTGATCTCCTGGGTGGTCTGGTTGGGAATCCTCTTGGTCCGCTGTGGAAGTGGAGATGAGGTTTCTACCGGACCGGGGACCTGTTGGGGTGTCCGGGGCAGTGAAGGGGCAGGTGCTGAGGAGGGAGGGGTCCGTTTGGTGAAGGATATGGTGAGTTGCTTCTGTGGGCGGGGGGCCTGTGGTGGGTCCGGTGGTGGGTCCGGTGGGGGCTGGTTGGGTGCAGGAATGGGTCCTCGAGTTGGTGGTGGGGTAGGGAGCAGGGGTTCCCGGTTAGCCTGCTGGTGGTGTCGGGTGATGTGTTGGGATCCAAGGGAAAGGGGGGGCCTGTGCGGGGCCGGCAGGGGTGGGAAGTCCACCTCATCTGAGAGCTCCGGGATCGGGGACAGAGAGCTGTCCGACCTGAGGGTAGACTTGGGAGGGGGTTGAGAGGAGGTGTGTTGTGTGTTGAAGGTGTGTTGTAGTGAATGTATGGTTTCCTGTCTTAATCTGTGGCCATAGCGCTTCCTAGCCCAGCCAATGGCTATTTGGAGGGCCAGGGGGCTATGGGTGGTGTTGGTGAGGGTATGTATGGTCGACTGATAGTGTTGTTGTAGGATGATCATATTAGTGTGCATCCAGTTGATGGTATTGGCCTGAATTTGGCTGCGTGTATGTTCAGTGGGTGTGGATGGCTTTATGAAAGCTGAGAGTTTGTGAACTTGCCTCATCATCCCAGGTGGAAATGTTTGTGTAGAAATGGCTGTATCTGCTATGTGTTTGTGGTGTATGGCCTGTATGATTTTGAAATATTGTTTGCTGAGCATTCTGGTGTGTGGATCTGGTGGGTGATTGAGTGTGGATGTATGTTGTGTGTCCATGGTTGTGGCTGTATGTGTGGTAGGGTGGTTGACTTGTGTTCTGCGGTGTGTGTTGAGGGACATGAGTGGTTGTGGTGTAGTGTGTGTGTGTGAGAGCTGTACCGACTTACCTCTGCCACTCGAGGGCACATCCTTTCCCCTGTATGAAAACATTTGTTATTCGTCAAAATTGTGTGGGCTCTTACCTAGGGAATGCAGGTGGAAGTCTCTGGGTTGCTGGTCCTTTTGGGTGGGTACCGAGGTAGGCCTTGAAAGTGGCTTGGTGTATCTCCTGGAAGGTAGATGTGGTAGGAGTTCCCGGTGGGCCTGCTGAGAAGCTTAGAGGAGAGGCTTTCCAAAAAACAGTCTGCAAATGTTTGTTAGGTGCAGAAGTCCATGTGCTTGGAGAAAATGGAGGCCTGAAAGCTAGGCCAGAGTGCAGCCTGGTAGAGCCCTCCACAGACGATTTAAAAAGGTATTTAGCTTTAATAGGTTAAAATTAGAATAATTAAAACCAAGATAAAAAAACAACAATAAACACAATGGTGTACTTTAAACGACTAGAAAAAGAGTGAAAGGTGTCCTGTGCCGTCGAGTGGTTCCTGACGTTTCGCAGAGTTTCTGCTTCATCAGAGGAGTTGTGGGTTAGGGTTAGGGTTAGGCTTAGGTAAGGGCATGATAACCACGATGATCAAATTGATCATCCTTGATCATCCTCATTAACTCTTTGTGTGAACATGACAGAGCGATGAGACCTTGACGTACCCCCCCATTTTCGGGGTCGTTCTTTCCACTGATGGCACTGACAAGTCTGTGCGACTTTCGGTTGCGAAGTTACGCAACTTTTTTATATCAAAAAATGTATATCTCTGGAACGGAAGGTCGTAGAGACTCACAACCACGACAGGCGTGTTCAGCGTGGTCGAATTATGTCAGACAGAGCACGTTTCCAAGTGTCTACGACGTTCGGTTCGGGAGATATTCGAGAAAAACGTTCGGCTAGGGTTAGGGTTAGGGTTAAGCCTAGGTAAGGGCATGATAACCACGATGATCAAATTGATCATCCTTGATCATCCTCATTAACTCTTTGTGTGAACATGACAGAGCGATGAGACCTTGACGTACCCCCCCATTTTCGGGGTCGTTCTTTCCACTGATGGCACTGACAAGTCTGTGCGACTTTCGGTTGCGAAGTTACGCAACTTTTTTATATCAAAAAATGTATATCTCTGGAACGGAAGGTCGTAGAGACTCACAACCACGACAGGCGTGTTCAGCGTGGTCGAATTATGTCAGACAGAGCACGTTTCCAAGTGTCTACGACGTTCGGTTCGGGAGATATTCGAGAAAAACGTTAAATGTTTCAGAAACATCTTGTAGTGAACTGTTTAATTGTTAAATGTTTCAGAAACATCCTGTAGTGAACTGTTTAACTGTTAAATGTTTCAGAAACATCTTGTAGTGAACTGTTTAATTGTTAAATGTTTCAGAAACATCCTGTAGTGAACTGTTTAACTGTTAAATGTTTCAGAAACATCCTGTAGTGAACTGTTTAACTGTTAAATGTTTCAGAAACATCCTGTAGTGAACTGTTTAACTGTTAAATGTTTCAGAAACATCCTGTAGTGAAGTGTTTAATTGTTTAATGTTTCAGAAACATCTAGTAGTGAACTGTTTAACTGTTAAATGTTTCAGAAACATCCTGTAGTGAACTGTTTAATTGTTTAATGTTTCAGAAACATCTAGTAGTGAACTGTTTAACTGTTAAATGGGTTAGGGTTAGGGTTAGGGTTAGGTTAAGGGGATAAAAACTTCATCTGGAAATAGGGTTAGGGTTAGGGTTAGGGTTAGGGTTAGGGTTAGGTTTGGGTTAT
>NC_133812.1:317500-495000 GCF_043250625.1 Sebastes fasciatus
ACTGACCACAAACCTCTAGTACCACTTTTGGGAACAAAGAACTTGGATGAGCTACCCCCATGTGTACAGAGACTGAGGATGAGACTGACGAGATACACATACACTGTTTCTCATGTTCCTGGCAAGAACATAGCGACAGCTGATGTGCTCTCCAGAGCACCAGAAAGAGCATCAGGAGACAAAAATCTAGAGACTGAGATAAATTTGTATGCACATCAAATAATGTCCTGTCTTCCAGCTACAGAAAAAAAAATGCAACAAATCAAGGAACATCAAGACAGAGATGAAGTGCTGAAACAGGTAAAGCAGTACTGTGTTACAGGATGGCCAGACAAATACAGCATAACAAGACCATGTTATCCCTACCATCAGCACGCAGGAGATTTAACTGTTGAGAATGAACTGCTTCTACACGGCACACGTTTAGTGATTCCAAAATCACTGCAGAAAGAGGTTCTAGGGAAATTACACAAAGGTCACCAAGGCATAACAAAATGCAGAGAAAGAGCAAAACAATCTGTATGGTGGCCGGGACTGAGCACGCAACTTCATCAGCTGGTGGAGAGGTGTGAAACGTGCAAAAGAACGACAAAACCACAGAGAAACCCTACTGCCAACTGAATTTCCAGCCAGACCATGGGAATTGGTTGGAGCAGATCTGTTTGAGTGGAGCAACAGCCAGCATCTGGTCATAGTGGACTATCTCTCAAGGTATGCTGAAGTCGCCAAACTAACCTCTACCATAGCAGCTGCAGTAATTGAACAATTCAAGTCAGTTTTCGCACAGCATTGGATACCAGCCGAGGTCAGGACAGATAATGGACCACAGTTTTCTGCAGACAGCTTCCGTCAGCTTGCTTCTGACTGGGGCTTCGTTCATACCACCTCCAGCCCAAGATATCCTTAGAGCAACGGGGAGGCGGAACGAGCAGTAAGAACAGTGAAACGTTTTCTGAAGAAAGGTAAAGACCCATATTTAGCCCTCATGGCATATCGTGCTACACCACTAGCAAATGGACATAGTCCTGCAGAGCTACTGATGGGAAGGAATCTACGTACTACAGTGCCCGTCCTTCCATCATGCCTTGATCCAGGATGGACAAATGTCACAAAACTGAGGGAGAGAGAACAGGAAAGAGAGAAGCAAAGGAGAAATTTCTGAATTTCTGAAAAGATTGAATCCAGGAGATAATGTTTGGGTCACAGACATCAGAGAAAAAGGGATAGTGACAGCCGGTGCAGACGCATCACGTTCATACGTCATCGAGACCCCTAGAAGAATCCTGCGTCGCAACCACAGCCATCTTGTCACCTTACCAACGACTTGCGATGAACCTGTGAACCAACAGAATACTGCCTTGCCAGATGATATGACATGTCCAGGACTCAGCTCAACAAGTTTCTACACCTCCACAGAGCCAAACTACAGAGAGCCGTTATCCTAGCAGAGAGAGAAATCTCCCAGGGTACCTTAAGGATTTTGAATTAGGTAAAAGGTACCTCTGACTGTCTGAGTGACCAGCCAGGGGTAGAATAATCCCCTCACTCGGCTGAAGGACTGGGTAGTCCACCCCACCTTCATATTTAAAGAAATGTTAATTGAACTTAACAGTTAAAAACATTGTTCAACATAACTGGAGAAACATAAGAACTCTATAGTTAAAGTTAAAGTGAAAGTTCAGCATAAGTTCAAGCTAAGGTTAAATAATAAAAGAATAATTCCAGTTTAACTAAACGAACAGAAACAAAAGTTTAACGAGAGACTAATAGACAGTGGATGTAAGTGAACTGTTTTCTGTAATAACACAGACGATGATATGTACTTAGGAGGGGGGATGTAGTATAAGTGTTTTGCAACATACTCTTTGTCCTACATCACCACCTAGTGGTTGTACTGAGTTATACTTCCTGTTGAGATGTAAAAGCGGAAATAAAGTGGTTTTGCCACCACTTTGAGCAGAGCCCCGTGTCCGACGCTTCTTTAAGTTGTTAGAGCCCCCAGTAATAATATAACACATGTCTGCCCAACGTGTGACTGGATCCCGATGTGGCTGACGGACCGCTGCACACGCTGCGCAGCATGGAGGATGGTCCCGCTGTGATGGTACGTGTCCACAGGCTCCGTCCTTTCCACGCTTCCCATTCATTGTCTATGTAAGCAGCCGTGTGGTGGCGTGATTCAAGAGACGGAGCGTCACGACAGCCATTCCTCATTTGCTTTCAATTGAGGTTTAGTCTACTTTATGCGAATCACAGGCGTCCGACGCGACTCGCCGCCTCTCGAAACTCCCGAGAATCTTTTAAAATAAACGTTGTCAATCCAAAATAAAGACAGATTCGGTAATGGTTTATTTCTCGCCTCAAATGTTTTCAGAAACACATTTCAGTGAACTATTTTCGTGAAATAAGAGAAGAAAGTTTCCAAACGAGCCGCCATGTTGTTTCCGGTTTGAAAGCTGGAGCAGCAGCCCAGGGAGGGAAAGCGTTCGTCCAATCAGGAGCCTAGTGCCTTGTGTCTAGTGGCAGCCCACCAAGCGTCCAATGCTGGGAAGCGACGCGTCCCCTCGCGATAAAAAATGCCCCGGTGGACACGTACCATAACATACAGGGCGCTGCGTCACCCTCGTTGGACTGACAGACTTCTAGTGACACAGACGCACACACAAGGTTCATTCCCATCCAGAGCCTGCAGTGAGAAATACTGTAAGTTGTTGTTCTACTGCTTAATAAGAAAGTAGAGATAAGCCCAACCCAGCTGACTCCCCCAGTAGGAAGAATGTGCTTTTCGCTACCATAGCTGCCCTGTTTCACAGACATGTTGATATGTCATCATGGCATACTGGAGTTGATTTGTCAATGATTTATAGGCCATTCTCATATAGATAATAAGGTTAAGGAAGTGATTCCGGGCGGCTGTGGCTCAGAGGGTAGAGCAGGTCGTCCACCAATCGGAAGGTCGGCGGTTCGGTTCAAAGTGTCCTTGAGTAAGAGAGCAACCCCAAGTTGCTCCTGAAGGCTGAACCATCAGTGTGTGAATGAGTATTTAGATCAGATCCTGATGGGCAGGTTGGCTCCTTGCATCGCAGCCTCTGATATCGGTGTATGAATGTGTGTGTGAATGTGTATGAATGTGTGTGTGAATGGGTGAATGCTGACATGTAGAGTAAAGAGCTTTGAGTGGGCAGAAGACTAGAAGACTAGAAAGGGGCTATATAAATGCAAGTCCAAGTATAATTTACCATTCATAAATATTACCCTGTCAATCACTACATGCAGAAATTAAAAAAGACATAAAGACCTTTGCAGATTTGCCATTGATCATAAAATGTGGCATTTAGTTTCTTAAAAAAAAACAACGTTTTCTTATAATCAATTTGATAAGTTTCTTTTAATCTTTTATTCATAAATATGAAGTTAAAAGGACTCTATGTAAGAATCAGAAATGTCTTGTTAACAGCTTCACCTGTGTCCGTTAAGTCAACGAAAGTCAGCTTCCTGTTGCTGGCGCTTGTGCTCGCTCTACATAGACATGAACGAGCATCGCTCAAAACAGTGAGGAGACACACGTCAGCTAAAAGCACAATGTCACTCTATATTTCAGCTGCTTGGCAGTAATGTTTGCTGACCAGACAAAGGTCTCTCCATGAATCAATGCTGATCCTAGTGTTGGCTTTTCCTGCCTCAGCATACCGACCGCGGCCGGAGGGAACGGGGGAGACACCGGAGTTTTGGTCGGAGACGATAACGCTTCTCTCTGCAGAGCCCCGTCACTTCACAAGACACGGGAAACCTCTGTTGGTCTGGAGGAGCTGCAGCAGTTATTTCTGCACAAACGTCCACTGTACATTCACTAGATATTCTCAGAGCTAAACTAACTCTTCTGCAGTGTGGAGTGTGCGAGAGAGCAAGTGAGAGCAAGCGGGGTGTGTGAGTGAAGGCAGGCAGAGGAGCAGAGTACAGCAGAGACTCTGGTCCTGGAGACCAAAGTTACGGTCTCCCCCGCGTCCTCCGACCGCGGCCAACACTGTTTAACAGACGGGCTTCACTAGATACAACCAAGAGGTTTTGGTGCTTCACTGTAGTTTGTGTTGGAGTCTGAGTCTGAACAGCGTAGACACACGCGAGCACGCATGGGACACCGACCAGCAATGATTTATACGTGGAGGAAGTTACAAACAGTTCCTTTAACAACCTTATTTTGTTTGAGCAATATGTGAAACCACTTTCTAATTTGACTAAGAAAAAAGCTATTAAGACACTCAATAGGCCTCTACAGTATGTAGGTTTTAATATATTTGTTTAGTGTTATATACTTCTGGCTCCTTTGTTATTGTTATACTGAATGTGAGTTATGATCTGTTGTTTAATAAATGAAGTAGAGATAAGTATCCAACTAGTGTAAAATAACATGACGATGTGGGTTGGTTTTCCTCCTGTCCTCCCCAGCCGCCACTGGTCGGCTAAGAGTTTCTCTGGTCGAGGACGGCGATAAACTCCAGGTTCACTACAGCTTTTAACTGCCTCTCACGGTCTTCAGCAGATTGATAGTTGTTCAGATTATTCTATTTCCAAGATCAAGAATGACCTTTTCCTCGTCAAATGAAAACATAGGGAGGGATTTCATGCTGTAAAAGGACATTAGCAGTGACATGAAGGATATACTGTATGAAACATGTGAGATGGTGTAAAGGCAGACAGCAGCTGGAGGCTTGCACATCAACAGACCTCAAACATCACCATGTAGGCCTGCTGTGGTCAGCAGAACCAAGCAGAACTAGAGCGGGTCATCTAATCTAATCTAACTAAAGCAAGGAATCTCTGTCTGTCCCTCTGTGTGTCATTCACAGACACACAGAGGGACAGACAGAGATTCCTGTCTCCAGGACCGTTCATCTTATTGACTTCACACTTTGCGGGTGTATTGCCGGGGACCCAAGGACTTGCAGTGTCTAATTTGGTGCAATTTGGACACGCGACATGTTCAATATTAATACACTTTGTATAAAGAAGCGATAAAGCTGTGTGCAGCAGCGGGGGCTCTGCAGACTGAGACGAGCATGTCGTCTGCGGCGGGCAGACCGAGGCTCCACGCTCTGAACGGGTACGAGCCCCCGACAACGCTGTGCGAACGCCCGTTGCTCATTGACCGCCGTTCACTTTACAACCAAACTCTTCTTCACTTCCCTGGAGTCAACACGGGCGGATAAAACCAGTGTATTTCACTACAGTCAGTAAGCCGCCACCTGTGTGTTTTCCCCCCATTAGTAAGACGTTACCGTTAGTAAAACACCTCCACTAATTAAATCCATGCTCTACTTTATAACAGCAGTGGTTATGTCAAAGCAAGCGACTAATACACCTATTAAATTACCTCCGATCAGTGAATTTCAACACGTTTCTGACTGTGAGTAACAGCGTCCTAGTGATTTGGGGGTCCCGAGGGCAAACGCCGTCTTGCTTTACTTTTCACCCTCTATAATTGGAAATGTTGGTTTTGGCAGTGGTAGAAGAAGGCCTACTCAGAACCTTTTTTCTGAAGTAAAACTATGAACTACTAACAATAAAACTATTAATACCACACAGTAAAAGTCCTGCATTCAAATGTTTACTTCAAGGGAAGAGTGCCAGAGAGGTATCATCAGCACATTCCATTTAATTACCATCTGTTCAAGGTGGAGCTTTCAATTATATTATGATGCTGGATAGTTTAATGAATAATAATGCATCAAATAATTTGGGGCAAATAATTTAATTGTTATATTTTGTGAGTAAAATCTGAATCTGCAACGTAACCGGTAACATTTCTCTGTCAGGTAAATATAGTACATATATATATATATATATATATACATATATATATATATATATATGTATATATAGTACTACAATGTTTTCCTCTGAAGAAGCACTCAGGGGCAGACGTACTAGTTAGGACAGGTAGGCTGCCTGGGGCCCCAACTAATAGGGCCCTTAACAGCTATAGATTTATTATGATATTTAGATGGATATGAAGAATATTGAATCATGTTACTATTCTAACTGGTTGTACCCCCAAAGCACTTAGAAAATACCTGAACAAGCCTGTAAGTGGACCTCGAACTGAGATAGTTTTGTCATCTGCTGTTTTGAAGCATAACTGTCACATTCAATAGTTTCATCTGAAATGGACTCATGCAGGTTCTCTCAGCCTGTTTAACCTTCTTCAATCAAAAGATTTCGCTTGTTTTAATAAAATGATTTAATAAAAATAAATATATTTAATAATTAATTATTACATTTAATAAAAGCCTGAAAATGAAGATTTTACACGCGATTCAATGAACCTTCTTTAAATGACAATTTTATTTTCCAGCTTTACCAGAATCAGAATCAGAATCAGAATCAGAATCAGAATGGTGTTTATTGCCAGGTGTAAGAGGTATACACTAGGAATTTTCTTTGGCATTTTTTACGCGTATTTACGCACACATTAGAAGTCAGCCGAGCCTCTCCTGCGTTTCTAGACATTATCAACTGATCTGACGTGTCGGTATGGCTGCAGGACTTGTCCTTTCGGACGCGTTTGCCCGTACACACCGACCATCCAAACCAGCAGGTTGAGCAGCACCACATCCGTGTGCATGGTGTCCAGCGTCCCGGTCCTCTCCAAACGTCTCAAAACTGCAGGTTACTCCCACAACTTTCCCCGCACAGGACGAGCATTCCGCACTCGCTACGCGCTGTAAACATAGTGAGAAGCTATACATGGATGCCACGGTATTTCATCTCAAAGAGGAGTGGGAAGCTATTTCATACAAATCCTCCGTGTGAGATGACGCGGGATTTGCTCCCCGTGCGCTCGTTGGAGTCTGAGCAGGTACGCAGAGCACGTTTTCTTCCGTCTGGTAAGAGCGCAGTGCTTCAACTCCACATGCACAGGTAAAATATGACAGCTGTGCAGGTCACAGGACTGCAGAATGTAATGCTGATCAAGGTATGTGTGATACGGAGCCTACCCTCCTTTCCATCCATGGTGAATGATCAGAAGTGATGAGGATTGTTTTATATTTAAGTGTATCAGGCTGATGGATCATTTTGAATCTGGTAAATCTTACAATAGCACTGATGTTGACTCGATATATTTGCAGTGAAACACACTGTAGGATATAGATTTGAAAAGCACATTACCAATTACCAATGTGTATTGTATAGGAAGTTGTGTAACAGCCTCTTAATCCATAAACCTTTCCTGGGTGCTTGAGCCAGAGGCTGAGTGCAGCCATGTCACCGGGGTTATTTTACAATCAATCACCATGATATTTAAGTCTTTCCTTCGCTGTTGCTTTACAGTGAGGTCGGGCTCATAGCGCTGCAGCTGGGGCTCTGCCACCTGCTTTGGTCCTCAGGCATTTTGATTTCTACCAACCTAAGCTGTGAGACTATACAGTAACATACACTGTCATAAGTAGCCAACACTTCTTCATTTTCCCACAAATCAGTGACATCTAGCAAGGGTTAGACTGATACTCTCATCTGATGGATGGTTCTCTTATAAACATTAAAGCAGCAGTAGGCAAGATTGTTTTTATATAACGGTCACTATATCCTGATAGTAGTGCATGAGACAGGTAATCTGGAAAAGAAATCATGTCCCTCTGTGTCCTCCGGTGTCCTCCGGTGCTCCTAACGGCATCTGCAAAATTTCATAGACCGGAGGAAAACAAGCAGTCAGAGCTGATCTGGAGTCTGCCATCCAGCTGCCGTCTCTGAGCAGCTGTCAATCACTCACAAACTCCGATCAAACGGTCAAACTAGGCAGCGCTGATCAAATATATCTGTGGGACTGATGGTAAAGCTCTACCCTGCACGAAACGATCAACTCCCCCTCCATATTTACCAGACTGATATTTACGGAAGAAGAACTGATGTCTGCTGGCTGTGATTGGTTGTTCCTCATCACATGACATGCAGTTGACGCTGTGTTCCCCATCTCAGGGTGCCTGGGGACTCGACAGCGTCACTCTCGCTTTTTTTTACCAATAACCATAACAGCCACTCCTCAAATATACACATATTTGAGATGTGTCAGGGAGTGGGATAGGGTCCTCCCTTCACTATCGACCTCACAAACTACCCCAGCTGGACCAGGATTTAATTGTGGCGCAATTTTCGGTTGGACAGGAGCTCTGTGTCTCTAATCGGGTTGCAGAAGGGATGCATCCAGCCGACCTATGAGAAGGAGGTCGGGTGGTCTGGCACTTAAAGAGGATTCTCCCTCTATACCTACCGCTACCTCTGGGGGATGAGGAGGACGACCAGATGGGCGGAGCTCCTCTGGGGGATGGTAGGAGGATGACCAGATGGGCGGAGCTCCTCTGGGGGATGGTAGGAGGATGACCAGATGGGCGGAGCTCCTCAGGGGGATGAGGAGGACGACCAGATGGGCGGAGCTCCTCTTGGGGATGGTAGGAGGATGACCAGATGGGCGGAGCTCCTCTGGAGGACGGGTAGGAGGATGACCAGATGGGCGGAGCTCCTCTGGAGGACGGGTAGGAGGACGACCAGATGGGTGGAGCTCCTCTGGAGGACGGGTAGGAGGATGACCAGATGGGCGGAGCTCCTCTGGAGGACAGGTAGGAGGATGACCAGATGGGCGGAGCTCCTCTGGAGGACGGGTAGGAGGACGACCAGATGGGTGGAGCTCCTCTGGAGGACGGGTAGGAGGACGACCAGATGGGCGGAGCTCCTCTGGAGGACGGGTAGGAGGATGACCAGATGGGCGGAGCTCCTCTGGAGGACAGGTAGGAGGATGACCAGATGGGTGGAGCTCCTCTTGGGGATGGTAGGAGGATGACCAGATGGGCGGAGCTCCTCTGGAGGACGGGTAGGAGGACGACCAGATGGGTGGAGCTCCTCTAGAGGACGGGTAGGAGGACGACCAGATGGGTGGAGCTCCTCTGGAGGACGGGTAGGAGGATGACCAGATGGGCGGAGCTCCTCTGGAGGACAGGTAGGAGGCCGGGCAGATGGACGGAGCCACTCTGGTAGACGACCTAGAGTAGGAGGAGTAGCAAAAAAATCTGATTTGGACAAAATTCACAATGGGGCGTGGCTTATATAGATAGATTCATCTGGACCCACAACATCCAGGGGAAAAAGACTGATTCTGAGACTAACAGTTCAAAAGTTTCAGCCCAAAATATAAATTTCATTGTTATAGTGCCACCATCTGGCCTCCGTGGGGTCCCCAGCAACACACCCGCCAGGTGTGAAGTAGATGGGATGAGCGGTTCTCCAGATATGTGAATAACACACAGAGGTACAAAGAGACTTTGCTTTATAGTTAATTGTGCTCCATATTCAGTCTTTCATGTCTCATATTCATTTATTGCTGTTTGAACACCAGTATGTGCTGTGTTTGTGGATATTATGGTGTGCTGACAGTATTAATGTCAATGGGGCAGCAGAAGTTGATGAGCTCTGCTTTGTTGTCAGATATGCTGTCTGTAGGATTATCCACCGGCAAGCTTTCATTTCGCTTTGCTGCCTAAGATTACGTTTGATCCTTTTATATTGTTTGATAGATTATTAAATAACAACATGGCATCAGTAAATGCATGATAGCAGGCCTTTCATCTGTGTCTCTGTGGCTGTGGCAACACTGCTAGGTCTGGACCTGTTTCCAGTAGCTGTATAAAATAAGATAAGATGTATGGATGGAATCATCACAACTCTGTAAACCAGAGTGTTGAGGGCTGAAGGAGAAGTGCTGGACAGACTCGACTACATACAAAAGATTTTCTAATTCAAAGAGTTCATTCATCAGTTGTGGGGTCGAAAATGTCAAATAGGTCCTGAGGCGATGAGCAGAGGCTGACATTTATTAATAGGAGTCAACTATTCACTATTCATTCAGCCAGGCTGTTTTCAACTACCAGAAACTCATTTGTCAGTTTTTATGGTTAGTACATGATTAATCTATGTGATTTCTCTTTTCTAACAGTGTTCTCCATGAAGACATACAGCAAGTAGAGCAATGTGCTCCCTGAATAACTCATGAAGGCAATTTGATTATGATTGAATCATTTTCCATAGATTCAAAACAAAGCAACCTACTGTGTTGAAAAAACATTATTTTCATATTTTTTGTAATTTATATGGCAAAAAATGAGCAAAAAAACGAGTAGTATTTGTATCAATCTATCTATCAATCTATATATATATATATATATATCAATCTATATATATATATATATATATATCTATCAATCTATATATATATATATCTATCTATCTATCTATCTATCTATCCATCAATCCATCTATCTATCACTTCATCTATCTGTCTATCTATCTATCTATCTATCTGTCTATCTATCTATCTGTCTATCTATCAATCCATCTATCTGTCTATCTATCTATCTATCTGTCTGTCTGTCTGTCTGTCTGTCTGTCTGTCTATCTATCTATCTATCTATCTATCTATCTATCTATCTATCTATCTATCTATCTATCCATCCTTCTATCTACCCATCTATCTATCTATCTATCTATCTGTCTATCTATCTATCTATCTATCTATCCATCCTTCTATCTACCCATCTATCTATCTATCTATCTATCTATCCATCCTTCTATCTACCCATCTATCTATCTATCTATCTATCTATCTATCTATCTATCTATCTATCTATCTATCTATCCATCCTTCTATCTACCCATCTATCTATCTATCTATCTATCTATCTATCTGTCTATCTATCTATCAAATCAAATCAAATCAATTTATTTTTGTATAGCGTCAAATCACAACAGAAGTTATCTCAAGACGCTTTATATATAGAGCAGGTCTATGACCGTACACCATAGTTTAGAGACCCAACAGGATCCACCAAGCGCACTGTGGCCAGGAAAAACTCCCCGATTACTGGGAAGAAACCTGGAGCAGAACCGGGCGCAGGGCGGGCGGCCATCTGCCGAGACCGGCTGGGGGGATAGATAGATAGAGTGAGAGAGTGAGAGAGAGAGAGAGAGAGATAGAGAGAGAGATAGAGAGAGAGAGATCTAGAAGCAGCCACAATAGCAGTCTAGCAGCTGTAATAGCTAATACAAGTAGGGCTGATAACACAAAACCAATAGTGGTGGATGGAAAGAGTGATAATACAACTATCGGAAAGCCAGCACTGTCCAGCATCTGTCCTCAGTACGTCCATGTGTGTTGGTGTGGGACGTCCCTGCGATCGATGCCCGTGCGTTGGTTCCTGCAGCATCAGCATGCTTGCTGGGGGCTCTTGATGTCTTTGGCAGTGATTGAGAAGTGTTATTCTCCAGGCTGCCACATTGTCACTAGGTGTTGGAAATCCCTCGTTAGCATTGGTAGTCCCTCGTACAGACGTAGTTAATTAGGGATGGTAGCAGTTGGTGTCAAGCAGGCACCGACGCGGCAGCAGATGCAGCCACAATACCGGAGACCATCTATCTATCTATCTATCTATCTATCTATCTATCTATCTATCTATCTATCTGTCTATCTGTCTATCTGTCCATCCTTCTATCTATCTATCTATCTATCTATCTGTCTATCTGTCTATCTATCTATCTGTCCATCCTTCTATCTATCTATCTATCTATCTATCTATCTATCTATCTATCTATCTATCTATCCATCCGTCTACCCATCTATCTATCTATCTATCTATCTATCTACAGTATCTATCAGCAACAATGGCGAGGTCTCCAGATGGCTGTCACTGTGTTTCTCTGAACTTGTAGCTGATTTTCTATCCAACAATAATCGAAGGAATCCTGCCTAGACCTCAAAACTTCAGTTGCTGACAGAACAAAGAAGTGTGTAACTAACGCTCTACAGCAACATTACTGTGGACATTATTAATATCCTGTGGAGGTTTCTGGCTCAATCCTGCTGAGTTGGGCCTAGTAGGCCTTAAAGCCTGGGGACTAAACCATGCCACCCAAAGCATCAAACATCACCACTGAAGAAGATGTCACCATGGCTCATGTGCGTGAACTGTTGGACCAGCAATAAGACTTCTACACAACTTTGATTGAAAAACAAGAAAAAAGCTTCAAAACGTGTGTACAGATCATTGTTGATTCTACAAACAGGAGGATTGATGATCTGTAAAAGCAAGTCCATGATCTTTTTTTCCCCACTTTAGTTTTAATTGATGTTTTTCAAGGTTATACACATATCAACAACATATGGGCATGTACACAGTCAGACCCACAAACAAAGGGAACAGCACATACAGGACTCATGTTTGGGACTTTCACTTCCATTATTCCATACATTCTCATGTAATTTCCAATTCAGTCAGTTGTCCTTTCTGCCGTCTTCGTCGCTGTTTTGGTTTTTGAATAATGTCCATTTCTCCCACTTGTCTTCCATCTGTGTTTCTTGCAGTCTTAAATGATGTGTCAGCTTCTCCATTATGTATATCTCCTCTACTACCCCATCCACTGCTCGTGTGTAGGGGGTTCCACTCTACCCCATTTCCTTGTGATAGCTGTCTTACTAGCTATTAACAATATCTTGACCAGATATCTATCACTTATTCGTACGTTTCCATCAGTAGAATTCAAATTACACAGGTAGAGAGTCATGTAACTCATAGTGATATCATATCCTATACCTTTTGTACCGTGTTGTGTACCACCTTCCAAAACAGTACTATTTTGGGACATTTATAAAATATATGGGAGTGATCGGCATCTAGTGCCCAACATTCTCTCCAACATGGTATATTTCTGTTTACATATTTACTCTTGACCTTCGGCGTGATGAAAAATCGGATGAAATTTTTCCAAGAGAATTCCCTCCATATCCGTGAATTGGTGGATGTTTGATGCATTTTCCACGTTTCCCCAGTCCTCATCTGAAATGTTTGTGTTAAACTCTGACTCCCACCTTTCTTTTATATATTTAGTTGAATGTTTACTTGCCGTCAGTTTCTGATGTAGTTCTGATATAATTCTATTTTTTGTTCCTTTTTATGAACTGAATATAATCTGAATCACACCATTCACTTCCACGGAGGGATCCCTTTTTATCTCCTTCTTGTAATAGTCCCTTAGTTGCAGGTATCTATAAAAATCACTAAAGTGCACCATGCTGTGACTCCTTTGTTTACCCACTGTTTGAATCCTTTATCATATCCAGCTGGTTTAAAATTACTATCAGATGCCACCCATTTTAGTATATTTCTTTCTTTCTTCACCTTGTAATATTTTATTATTCTGAACCATAATTCCAGGGTGAATCCTGTAATTGAATCTATACAAGTTTTAGCTTTCTTGTACGTGTCTTTATCTCCGATGATGGTCTGAACAGGATATCCTCCACACTCTTTTTCCATTTCCTTCCACTTTGCTGTGTATTCTGACTTGCACCAACATACAATATATCTTAGCTGGGCAGCATAAAAGTACTCTTTCAGTTGTGGGAGACCCATGCTCCCTTCATCTTTTGATAGCTGGAGAGTTTCATACCTAACTCTAGGTTTTTTGCCTCCCCAGATAAACCTTGATATTGTCCTGTCCCAGGCCACAAATTGGGTTTGAGTTACCTATAGGCAGGGATTGGAACAAATAGAGGAGCTTAGGTTGTGTCTTAATTTTGATTATCTCAATCCTTGAGTTAAGATCTAGTGGTAAAGTAGATCATCGTTCAATGTCTCTTTGTATCTTTTGATTCTACTTGTTGTAGTTTGCTTTGTATAGTTTGTATATTCCTTATGTAATGATGATCCCAAAATACTTAATTTTCTTTAGTTTCCAGTTGAAATTAAATGATTCCTGAACTTCTTTTGATGGGGTCGAATTAAATGATAGAATCTGTGTTTTTGAATCGTTTATTTTGTATCCCAAAAGATGTCCATATGTTTCTAAAAGTTTCATCAGTGCTGGAATTGATTTATCCGGTTGTTCCAAGTAGCATATGACGTCATCAGCAAAAAGCCCTATCCTCTGTTCTATGCCATTAACCACCATCACCATCACTGCCTGGGGATTTCATATTTTTTAATGTTTTTATTGCATCATTCACCTCCTCTATTGTAATTTCAGCCGTTAGTGTCTCGTTTTGTAAATAGCCAATTGATGGCAAATCCAAAGCACGTATAAGATATGCTCATATTTCCTCTTCATCTGCCGATGTGGGCTGTGTGTATAAATCCTCATAATATCTCTTAAAGATTGTCTCTATATCCTCAGGTATACATGCCAATTCACTTGTGTAGGGGTCTCTGATTTGATGTATATTATTAATTATTTGTTGTTTACGAATACGTTTTGCTAATAGTTTAGTGGCTCTTGCGCCTGCTTCATAATAATTCTGCATCAGAAACCTATTTCTTTTTTCAGCTTCATCTAATAATATGTCATTCATCTTTGTCTTTACGTCCTTGATGTGTTGAAGCACCCCTGACTATTTGAATTCTGGTGTTCCTTCTCCAATTCCCTTAATCTCTCAGTATATGTTCTGTATGCTTCTAATCTGACTCTTTTTACGTATGCATTTTCAGCTATCACTTTCCCCCTAATGACCACTTTCATGGCGTCCAAAAATATTGTCGGGTCCACTGCTCCATTATTATTTTCCTCTATATATCGCTTTATTTCTGCTTTAATCTTCTCTTTTCTTTGTTCATAAGTCTATGATCTTAAGGTTATTCTTGGAATGACTCAAAAGGATTTGACGATTTAAAAAACTCATGTAAATCTCTGTCCAAAAACTGTAATGAAACCAGGACAGATTTGGACACTATTTGCAAAAGTTTGATCTCAATCTCTGACAAGACAGACTATATGGAGGGCCAGTCTAGACGTCATAATATTGTGGTGGATGGCATTAAAGAGTCTGGAAAAGAAAAGGTGACTGAATCTGAAGAAAAAGTGAGGAAACTCTTCAGTGAAAAACTGCATCTGGACCATCTGAAAATAGAGCTGGGAGGGGCTCACAGGGCTAGGAAGCAAATGTCATCGTCAGAAAAGCCCCGACCTATTGTGGTCAGATTTCTGCGGCTGAAGGACAAACTTGCTGTACTAAATAAGGCTAAAAACTTGAAGGGCTCAGGTATCTTTATCAATGAGGACTTCCCTGAAGCAATCCGACAAAGAAGGAAGGAACTACACCCAGCAGTGAAGGCAGCTTGAGAGAGATGACATCGCATATTTAAGATATGACAAACTGATTATCCATCCACCGGCACCAACACAAAACCCACCACAACAAAGGACGGCCAACACTCAGAGTGTGGCTCACTAGTCTCCACTATTAGGCTCTTATACAGTAGGCCTACTTTTATTTTTAACTGCATATCTACAACACATTACTCTTTACACACACTATGGACTACAGCAAATCTGATGTTTAAGCCCTTTGATCCCTCTACTCTTGACTCTTACAATGTTGATGTTGACCAAGACATACATTTTTTTCTTCATTTGATACTTCTAACCTGTGTAGCTTTTATAATGAAAACCAGATTAATGATTTATGTGTTTCCATGACTCCTAATATATTTTCTACTTTTCATCTGAATATAAGAAGCCTTCCATGCAACTATGACAAATTCATTCATTATTTATCATCACTCAAACCTGATTTTTCTGTTATTGCTTTATCTGAGACATGGCTTACAGAGAGCTCTAGAGATATCTTTAAATTACCTAACTACAATTCAGTTCACTATGTAAGAGAGAATAGATCTGGAGGTGGAGTGTCTTTGTTTGTTCAAAGAGACTGAATTTAAAATTAGGGATTATCTCTCTCTGAAATCAGATAAGGCTGAAGTGGAATCTGTTTTTTTAGATCTCGCTGGTGTCTCCGGTGGAAAGAATGTTATTGTTGGTGCTATTTACAGGCCACCTCACTCTGTCATCAAAGATTTGAATGAAAGTTTGTTCTGCTCTCTAGAACTGATACGCAAAGACAATAAACTCTGCCATAGTTTAGGAGATTTTAATATAAACCTCTTTAAAAAATAAATTGGATACCCCTACTTGAAGATTTTCTCAAAATTCTTAACTCTAGTTACTTTTTCCCTCTAATTCATAAAGCAACTCGAGCTAGAGAATATTCAGCAAATTTGATAGACAACATCTTAACCATCTTAATCTGGCGACCTGTCCAGGGTGTACCCTGCCTTCGCCCAATGTCGGCTGGGATCGGCTCCAGCCCCCCCGCGACCCCTAACGGGATAAGCGGTTGCAGATGGATGGATGGATGGAACATCTTAACCAATTCTTGAGCGAAGGAATACAGTCTGGAGTCTTGTATTCAGACTTGTCAGACCATTTTCCCATTTTCCAGTGCTCTCTAATCAAGACTAATAGAGTTAAAAAGACAAGATAAAAATGCACAAAAGAATTATGAGCAAGTTTAATATTTCTAAATTTAAGACATGCTTGCCAGTAATTCATGGGATGATCTATATGAGGGAAATGATGCTGATATGGCATATCAACATTTTATGAAGTTTATTAGCTTTAGTTTCAATTAATGTTTTACAATTTGCAGTTCTACGAAGAAATTCAGTCAAGATTTCAATAAGCCTTGGTTTACAGTAGATATACTGAAGCTGTTGAGAAAAACAAACTGTATAAAATATATGTCTCAAATCCTGCTCCTCTTACCCATGGTGTTTATAAATCCTATAGAAATAAATACAATAATTACATTAGATCCGCAAAACAGAAATATTTCAGTGAAAAATGTGTGAGGTGTTCAAAAGATATTAAAACCACATGGAAAGTAATAAATCAGTTGTTGCAAAGAGAAAGAACTTCCCCAGAACTACCTTCAGCCTTTTTGGATGGTGACAATTCCCTAAAAACAATCCATTTGATATAGCTCAGAAATGTAATGATTTTTTTTTAATATTGGTCATCAATTAACTAATAAAATTTCTGCTTGTCATGGTAATCCTCTAGATTTTCTTCAAAGACATTTTCCTATTATCTCCTCCTTTAAACCCCCAGATATCCAAGAAATAAGTGACATAATTGATGAACTAAAAACATCTTCAGCTGGTCATGACAATATTTTTGCAAACCTTGTCAAGCAGGTGAAAGAGTCAATATTGCAGCCACTTGCATACATATTTTCTTTGTCTTTGAAAACCGGTTGCCAAGGTTATTCCTGTGTTTAAAGCAGATGATCCATGTTGTTTTAATAACTATAGACCAATATCTATTTTGCCATGTTTTTAAAAAATATTGGAAAAAAGTATATACAAAAGGATTCTTTTACATTTAATTCTAATTCAATTCTTTACAAACACCAGTATGGTTTTCGGAAAAATCCCTCCACCTATATGGCTTTAAATCACCTGATTGACAACGTTATCTCTGCACTCCATAATAATGAATTTGCTTGTAGTATTTTCATAGATCTCTTGAAAGCCTTTGATACAGTTAACCATCACATTTTATTGGAAAAGTTACATAAATATGGTTTTCATGATACTACATACAAATGGTTAAAAAACTATGTTTCCGACAGAAGACAGTTTGTTTGTGTTAAAGGTTGCTATTCCAGCAAAGTCCGACTACTCTGTGGGGTCCCGCAGGGGTCCATTCTTGGACCATTATTAGTCCTTATTAATATGAATGATTTGTCAAATTCCTCAAATATCCTGTCTCCAATAATGTTTGCAGACGATACAACCCTAGTTCTCTCTCGTTCTAATTTCAATACATTGATTAAAGATGATAATGTTGGTTTAAGTGCCTACGCCACATGGTTCAGATTATATAAGCTATCCTTGAATATCAAAAAAAATCCAACTGTATTATTTTCAGTGGTAAAAAATCATATTCTAAGGATTTACCTATAATTCAAATTGAGTCTGTTGAAATGCCTCAAGTGTCATCTACAAAATTCCTGGGAATTATTATTGATAAGCACTTGAGTTGGAGAGAACAGATTAACTGGGTTAGAAAAACAAATACATCTATTGGTATAATAAGAAGGGTTAGTCCTCTTGTCACCACAAACTGTCTCCTTACTCTTTATTATAGTCTAATTTATCCCTATCTTTCATATTGTAATATAGTTTGGGTGAGTACTTTTCCTACAAACCTTCATAAAATTTTAGTTCTCCAAAAGCGTTTTGTGAGGATCAGACACACATCTCCTCTGCTCCTCTATTTCACAAACTCCACATTCTTACTATTTCTGATATCAATATTTCAATACGTATTTTTATTTAGCAGTTTATTGAGCAGTTCAAGACCTATTTTAAAACAAATTCTCAGGTCCTTTCTTACTCAACCCGTCAATCTCTAGATCTTCATCCTCCTGAATGTCTCACTAGTAGAGGTCAGTTTTTCGATAAGATTTAGGGGAACCAAATTATGGAGTAGATTTTCATATCTATCAAAAAACTGTTCATCTGTCAAATGTTTCAAAAGTCGCATAAAGGGTCATTTATTGCTATTTTGTAATTGCTTTTCCCCATGTTGTCCATGTATCTGTTTTTATCTTTTTTATTTTTTCCCACTCACAATGTTGTATGGTTATGATTACCCATAAGTCTTTATAGACATTTAAATCAATGTCCTCCTCACAAACACTAACCATACACTTCCACGCAACACACACACATACACACACTTGTCTTTTTGATATATTTACTGTAGTGTTATTGTTGTTATTATTAAATCTTGTTCTAATTGTTTGTTATCACTATTATGTAGTCATATTATTTCTTTATATTAATCTTGTCTCTGGATGGAGGCTTCAGATAAGCCCAGCGGGTTTTTTGCCTCTTCCTGCACCGTATATTATTCATTTATGTTTTGTTATGCTGTGTAATCTTAAATTGTTAGAAATAAATGAACAAACAATAAATAAACTATCTATCTATCTGTCTGTCCATCCATCTACTCTGTCTGTCTGTCCGTCCGTCCGTCCGTCCGTCCGTCTATCTATCTTTAGAACTGATCGATTGTGTTAATGTGTTAAGGAAATTAGTGGCGTTAAAATAATTTTACGTTACCATTGACAGCCCTAATCTGAACCGAGGAAAATAGAAGCTGTAATACACCAGTATATAGAACTTGAGTATATAGAACTGGAGTTTGCTTTGGTTGCACCAGAAACAAAGTCCCCACCAGGACTTGGACAGTGTAACGGTAGCACCACCTGCTGTTGATTACTGAGACTCATCACTGCATATGGAATCAAGTCAACAATATAATGAAGGCTCATCACAACAATATAGAAAACAGGAGAGCAACATAGACTCAATACATTAAAGCACAGTGACACTACACACCTACTTCCTCAATCTTAATCACCACAGAACATTCTTTAATTGGTCATTTTAGGCATCTTAATTGATAGAGCAGATTTAATATATAATAGCAATCAATCAATCAAACTTTATTTATATAGCACCTTTCGAATAAATGAAATGCACTTCAAAGTTCTTTACAAATGTCCTAATGATCAACAGTTACTTCAAGTTGATAAAACAAGTCAAATAGATTATAAAGTAGTATAAATAATAAAAACACTAAAATGATAAAACGTTACATAAAAGCCAGAGTAGATAGACGTGTTTTAGTTTACCTCCTCTCAGATCCTGTGTAAAGGCTGTTCCAGCGGCTGAAAGCAGCATCTAAATGCTTTTGTTCTGTTTTTGTTTAAGCAGGAACAGCTGTGATCTACAGTACACAACACCAGAATATGAAATAGTCTTTAATGCCTTTGTGGACTTTCTCGCTCTTTGTACATGTTATATATCAGATAACCTTCAATAACGGACGCTTAATTACGCCACTTGCTCCGCCCGAATGCAAAAACATCCACATTCAACGAATCTGTGGTTTGCAGTAACATGTAATGCCAACCTTTTTTCCTGGTGATCGGGCTGAGAATAAAAGAAGAATTAGGAGTCTGACAACAGAGAGCGGATATTTTTCGTCTTTTAGTACAGATATTTATTACCCAACACCTGTAAAAACTCTATGAATGTGCATGTTGCACATGATGACTGCCTTTGTAGAGATCCAGACAAGCAAGAAATAATTGACCACACACTGTCAACACCCGAGACTGCTAAAGTAAACTTCCCTCAAGTTCCCCAATAGAATACAAATACTAGAATGGCACTCGGAGAGCGCAGGCCTCCGCCAAGGTGTATGACTTTAAAAACAGATCCCAGCTCCCAGCTGGCGGTACCGTGAGGTGGTCGGCTTATTATTAACACGGTGTGTTTCTGTGTAACGTGTCGACGGATGCCTCTCTCATTCAGCAGTCTTGTTATGTCTCTATAACGTTACACTACGTTGTCTTTCATCCCTGTCAGCTACCGCTTTGTTCTTTCTCACCGCGGACGGCCAGCAGCTCCCACACACACATCCACACACGTATCTCTCTGCTCTCAGAAAGAGGCGGGGTCACGCGTCATCAACGCGTCATCAGTTACACTGTGCATGTGTTATACCCTGTGGTCTTAATGCTCAGGCTGATCGGAATCCTTAAAATATTCCTAAATCCGGATCATGATCTGGATCGCCACCAAAATCTAATGGATTGTTCATTGTGCCACACCCCCCTTCCAAAACATTTAATTCAAATCCATCGCAGACTTTTGGAGTAATCCTGCTAACAGACAAACAGACAAACCAACGCCAGTTAAAACATAACCTCCTTGGCCCGAGGCCTATGGCCTTGGCGAGGTAATAATAAAAGAGGGCTACAATCAGTGGACCCGCTCTGCCACTCTCAATATTATACAAATGTTATTTGTTAATTACATAACTGGCAAATACAGTCTGTTCCTTCAGTCACACAACTGTAACACACTTATTTTAGGACTGTACCTTTAGTAAAACATTTTTTGAATAACCTCTTCAACTACTCCATAAAAAGATAGTTAAAACTAGTTAAAAATAGTAAAGGGACTAGTTGTGGAATATTGTGTTATAGAATGACAATAAAGTAACCTTGATCCTGTATAAATGAAAAATACATGTTTTAATTTTGGACTCTTGACCCTGGACACCGCTGGTTGACTGTTTCGGCCGTGGCCGTGCTCCAGCTTCTTTCCCAGCATCCTTTTCCTTCTGCTAACATGTCTTCTTGATTCCTTTCCTCGCCTCCTCTATATATCCCTTAAATGCAGCTATGAAACAAGGAGAGAGGAAGCTTCTGGAGGAGCTGAGAGCGAGGAAACACCGGTGTATCCTTTGCGGAAGTCTTTTGTGACCATGCTGGTTTAATCAAGTCTAATTATTATTATTCTATTCAACCAGTAGATGGCAGCAAATGCTAAACTCTGAAAAGTAGAGTCATGATATTGAGAGTGAAAGTCTGCCATCTTGGAATGACCACATCATGTGAGCTATACAAAGGGTCATCTTAATTAAAACTCATCCCTAACATTGTATAGCAGAAATGTGCTGTGTTCAGGTGATATAGGGCATTTAACAATGTAACAATGTCTATTTATTAAATATTTGTTTTCTCTTTTTCTGTATTTTATTGCTATTTATTATATTTGATTAACTTATCTGCTGTCCTTTACCTATGTTTGTCAGTTTTACTGATCTGTGATTGACATAACACTGGATGTTTGTCTGGATATGTCTGTGTGGTTGTGTGTGGTGGGGTAAGCTGTGAAATGAATTGCCCTTCTTGGGATCAATAAAGTTGTCTGAATCTGAATCTGAATCTGAATTTACCACCACATGGGTACAAATTCCCCTCCTCTCTTTCCCGTGTCTCTCCACTATCACTATCAGATAAAGGGATAAGAGACCTTTATCTTATCTTAAATCTTTAGAAAATAAGAAATGTGCTGTGTTTTTCAGTTTCAGGTCAAGGCCGCTGTTGTAAATCTCATAGCAATGACTAATAATTATCATAAACTCTGAGCCAGTTTCTCTTAGCAACTGACAGATTTCCCCCTGTCACACACACACACACACACACACACAAACAGAATTAATCTGGATTTGGTGGGGGGAAGATTGCAGCACTTGATGGAGAGCCAGCCTCATGACATTACATAAAGCTTTTTTTTCATTAGAGGTTCATCATACACACAGCAACTGTCAGAGGATCATATGGCCCAGACAGACGTGTCCAAATCAAACAGCATCACTTTTAAAGCAGTGTGCTAACTCATCATCACAGACTATATGAGGAACAGTTATGATTGATGTCCATAACTGTAATAGTTTGAGAGATAAATGCGCTGGCAGAGCCAGAGAGAGAGAGATTAGTTTACACTGTGAATGGGATGCATGAAACTGAAGGATGAGTTCATAAAGTTGGATTAACTGGAACATTAAAGGGACTTCTGCTTGTCTCCCTTTTATTTTCACCAAAAGCAATCAGTGGTGGTTTTGTGTCTCCTAGTGGTGGTTTTGTGTCTCTTAGTGGTGGTTTTGTGTCTCTTAGTGGTGGTTTTGTGTCTCCTAGTGGTGGTTCTATTTCATTTTTACTGACCGCCAGAGGACGGTGCTTTAGCACTGGATATCTCCATCTCGCATATGCGCAGGTCGAGTAATTATACCAACAAAGTCACCTGTGACCATGTGATGACGTATGGCGCATGCCCCAGTATAAAACCCCTACGTCATCACGCAATCTGTTCCTTCTATCTTCTCGCCAGCGAGTATACTGGTAGCAGGTCAATCTGGCTCGTCGCTTGTAGCTTTGTAACCTGAGGGTTGGTGCCTCGTTTTTTCGTCCACCAGAGGCTGCGACAAGCTTATATTGAAAGAAAGAAAGAAAAAGAAAAAAAACTATCGTTTTCGGCGAACGGACAGCTGTGTTTCACCGTTACGGTTTGTGCTGAACTAACGTTACTAGCCAGGTGAGTAGCCGGCGGCTCGCCGGACCCGCCTGGTCCTTTTCCTGTGTTGTTAGCTCTCTGCTCTCGGAGGAATGCGACATCAACAGTGAGTACATTGTTTGAATCAGTTAAAGCTACTGCATGCTAGCTGAGCTACTGTATGATAGCTGAGCTACTGCATGATAGCTTTTGTTTACAGCCTTGTTAAATTAAGCAGACAGTGCCTGAGTGCGCTGCTGCCATATGATAGCTTTGTTTAAAGCGTGGTTAAGTTATCGGCCAGTGCCTGAGTGTGCTGTTGCCGTATGATTGCTTTTATTTAAAGCCTTGTTAGGTTAAGCAGACAGTGCTTGAGTGCGCTGCTGCCGTATGAGTGCTTTTGTTTAAAGCGTTTCAGAGGCACGCTCCGCCACGGTAGCAGCCTAGCTTGTATGTAGAACAGCGGCACTGTGTTTTTGCTGTTGCCAGCCGGCATAGTAAGATAATTGTGTACTGTTGAGTTCAACAGTAGCTGTTAATAGTGACAGCATAGTATTAGCTGTGTACTAATATTGTGGATGACATGTTGGGCTCGCATGTCTGTAACACCTGTATGGCCCCCCTCCACACTGAGGATGGCCATGATCAGTGCCCTGCCTGTCTGGGGATTGAACACCTCAGGGCAGGTGTCTCTGACAACCCCTGTATGTGCTGTAGCTTTATGCCACTGTCTGTGAGAATGGCTAGAATTGCGGAGATAGGTGGTGATACTGGGCTGCCCCCTGCTAGTGGGCCTGCAGACCCAACAACATCTAAGAGACGCAGGGCGGTCTCACGTGGTCCACCAAAAAAACTCAAAAGAGTGGACACTTTATCAAAGTCGGCAGTCTGTCATCAGAGTTTGCCCAGATTAAAGAGCTCCTGTTCAATCTCCAGCCTGTTGATAGGAGGCCAGTTACCGGTGGTGACTCCGCCACAAGAGACTCGCCTTGTCAGGATGATGATGATGATGATGATGTACTATCAACTGCAGCCTCCTGCAGTTTGTTTACAGACATGGGGCAGGACGTGGATAGAGCCACGGCCTCTCAAGCCTCTGATGCCTTTTCTCAAGGATCTGATGGCGGATCATTACATGGATCAGCAGCTGGCCATGCCACAATGAAGCCAGCAATTCGGATGGCTTTAGCGCGCCTGGGGCTGGACGAAGCGCCGGTTACAGCAGCTCCGTCAAGCGCCTTTTTCAGGCAAACGCCACAGTCCACTGCCCTTTCAGTCCCTCCTTCTAAGTCCTATATTGAAGAGCTCCAGAGGTGCTGGGCAGACCCTAAGTTGTTTTCCCATCACACCAGTGATTGCAGAAACTTGGCTGCCATGCAGGAGGCAGGTAGCTATGGGTTAGACCGTATGGGCCCGGTCGAGCCTGCCATTGCCTCTTTAATAGTATCCCCAGATGAGGCTCTCAGAACTGATGCCCGCTGTCCCCGTCCTCAGTGTCGACTGACCGATGATCTCCTTGCAAGGAGTTATAACATAGCAGCACGAATGGGGCGTATGGGCAATTCATTTTCCCACCTCATCCTGGCTCTGTCTCAGAGCCTGCAGGAAACTGGTACGGACCCCGCTGCTCAGACCCTCAGTGATGCATCCCTTCAGGCTTTTGCTTTCATGTCTAGGGAGCTTGGAAGGTTGATGTCAACCATGACGCTGGCACGCCGTCAGGTCTGGCTAGCGCAGTCCCCTCTGGCGGAGGGGTGTCGTCGCACCCTCCGTTCCCTTCCAGTGGTTCCGGGGCAAATGTTTGGGCCGGCTGCTCAGCAGGCACTAGAGCGTAGTGCACAAGCAGATCAAGCCAGGCAGCAGTTTGCTGGCCTGCGGCGGGGCCCAATTCCAAGGCAGAAGGATCTTTTTACACCTGGTCCCAGCCATTCTTATCCACCTGCTCGCCCAGGTGGACGAGCTAGAGCCTCTCGCTATTCTGGGCAATATGATAAGCCGCGGCAGGCTCTTTCCCGGCCGGCTTTTCAGATGCCAAGAGGACCAGCCCCCAGGTGTCGCCCCCCTAAAGGCTTTAGGGGGCGGGGGGGTCGGACCTGAGGCTCGAGGGGCCGGTGTCGGACACTTCTCACAGCAGCACCTCAGCTACTGGGAGAGGGAGACCACAGACCCTTGGGTGGTGTCCACTCTGTCCAAGGGATACACGCTACAGTTCCGATGCCGGCCACCCACTTTCTGCGGGTTCAGAATGTCTGTGGTCACAGATCCCGCAAAATCCCTGGCCCTCAGCCAGGAACTAGTAACCCTCATAGAGAAAGACGCCATAGAGCCTGTAGAGTGGCATACATGGCTCAGTGGGTTTTATTCAGTGTATTTTCTAATTCCGAAGAAGGATGGCGGGTTCCGCCCAATCCTAGACTTGAGAGGGTTGAACAAGTTTTTAAAGGTCCGGCCATTCCGCATGTTGCGGATGACGGATGTTCTCCAGTCAATTGCACAAGGGGCCTGGTTTGTATCAATAGATCTCAAAGATGCCTATTTTCATGTGCCTATTGCCCCCCACCACAGGCAGTTCCTAAGGTTTGCCTTTCGAGGACGGGCTTACCAATTCAAGGTGATGCCTTTCGGTCTCTCACTGGCCCCTCGCATATTTACGAGGTGCGTGACAGCTGCTCTTTCCCCCATGCAAGCCAGGGGTTTGACAATCTTGCCGTACCTAGAGGATTGGCTACTCATTTCTCAAACTGCGGAGCACGCAGTCAGAGACACAGCTACGCTCTTAGGTCATGTAAGCCAGCTGGGCCTTACAGTGAACTACACCAAGAGCAATCTTACACCCAGTCAGCGGGTAGATTACCTGGGCATGACACTCGACTCACAGTCAATGAGAGCATTCCTTTCCCCAAAGAGAGTGGAGGCTATTCTGCAACTTATCGGTTGCTTCCAGAGGGGCAGGGTTTTGAAGTACGGCCTCTTTCTCAGGCTGCTGGGCATGCTGACAGCGGCATCCATGGTCGTCCCTCTGGGTCTTCTTTCCTTACGGCCCCTTCAAATCTGGGTCAACGGACTCCACTTGGACCCCAAGTGGCACAGGGGCAGGAGCGTGAGAGTGTCCAACTCTTGCTGCCGAACATTGAAGCCGTGGAGGAGCAAAGTGTATCTGACCACGGGGGTTCCTCTGGGGGTAATCCCCTCCCGTCGAGAGGTTGTGGAGACAGATGCCTCACTTTTGGGATGGGGTGCAGTCTGGCAGCGCAGGACCATCAAGGGCCGATGGAGCGTGCAGCAGAGGTTAGAACACATAAATGTGCTCGAGCTCAGAGCAATATATCTGGCACTACGACATTTTCTCCCAGTACTGAAGGGCCGGCATGTACTCGTCCGGACAGACAGCACATCAGCGGTATATCATATCAACCATCAGGGAGGCACCAGGTCCAGGCAGAGTCTGCGAGTGTCACAGCAGCTCCTTACGTGGGCATTTCCCCACTTCCTGAGCCTCAGGGCCGTACATCTCCCAGGCGCGCAGAACATTGCGGCAGATGTTCTCTCCCGCCAGGGGCCGCCAGAGGGAGAGTGGAGACTCCACCCAGAGGTAGTGGGAGTGATTTGGAGCCAATATGGCAGAGCGGAAGTGGACGTCTTCGCCTCAGAAGCGTCAGCACATTGTCCCCTCTGGTACTCCCTAAGGGAGAGGACCAGCCCTCTGGGGCAGGATGCCCTCGCTCACACTTGGCCAGCATGCCTTCTGTATGCCTTTCCACCAATTCCACTCATTCGTGTGACGCTGGACAGAGTCCAAGTAGGAGGCCACAAACTACTGCTGGTAGCCCCCAACTGGCCAGGCAGGCCGTGGTTTCCAGTGCTCCTGAAACTGGTCAATGGGGAGCCATGGCGTCTCCCAAGGAGACCAGACCTTCTCTCTCAGCTGGAAGGACGCATATCGAATCCAGATCGCCTTCAGCTGTGTGTCTGGCCATTGGAAGCCAGGATCCCCTCCTGGCATCCTGTGACCAGTCAGTGATCCACACGGTGTTGAGTTCGAGGGCCCCCTCCACTAGGTCCCTCTACGCTAATCGATGGAAGCTTTTTTCCCAGTGGTGCAAGACAAAAGGTGAGGTACCAGAGAGTTGCTCAGTGGCCATTATTCTGCGTTTCCTACAGTCATTGTTGGATGGTGGCAGATGTGCATCAACTTTGAAAGTATATGCAGCTGCCATTTCAGTGGGGCACTTGAGGGTGGACAACCAGACAGTGGGGTCACACTATCTGGTTAGTCAGTTCTTGAAGGGCGTACAGAGGCTTAGACCATCAAGAGTCACTGTAGTGCCATCATGGGACTTGAAATTAGTGTTAAGGGTTCTGTGTCGACCCCCGTTTGAACCGTTGGAACTTGCAGAACTGAGGTGGTTGTCTGCCAAGACAGCATTTCTGCTTGCCATCACATCAGCGAAGCGAGTGGGTGAACTTCACGCCCTATCAGTGAGCGAGATGTGCATACGTTGGTACCCAGATGGTTCAGGGGTTACTCTCCTACCAAATCCATCCTTCATGCCAAAGAGGGTGCCTCCCTCGCATGTAAACCAAGCCATTGAATTGGCGACATTCAGTCAGCCAGGTTCATCTGAGGGGCCAGAGGAACCGTCAGTGCTACTGTGCCCGGTTCGGGCACTCAAAGCGTATGTGGAGGCCACTGCCAACTTACGTAAAACTGACCAACTTTTTGTTTGCTATGGGGGCTGTAAGAAGGGCGAACCCCTATCAAAACAGAGACTATCTAATTGGATTGTGGATGTGATTCTACATGCTTATAGGTCAGAGGGCTTGCCTCTTCCTAGTAATGTGAAGTGCCACTCTACTCGGAGTGTGTCCACATCTTGGGCAGCCTTGAAAGGAGTCTCTCTGCAAGACATCTGTGCTGCGGCGACCTGGGAGTCTTCATGTACCTTTGGTCGCTATTACCGTGTTAATGTGGCTGCTCCGCACGCTGTGGCAACAGCCGTCCTATCAACGGCTTCCATTCATTAGTGCGGTAAGCATTCCTCGTGACTTTGCTGGTATAAGTCATCCAGTGCTAAAGCACCGTCCTCTGGCGGTCAGTAAGAATGAAATAGAACGTGAGTTACGGATGTAACTACGGTTCTATGAATTCTGGATGACCGCCAGAGTTGTCTGTCACTCGGAATCTGGGCGAGAAGATTCTGAAGGAACAGATTGCGTGATGACGTAGGGGTTTTATACTGGGGCATGCGCCATACGTCATCACATGGTCACAGGTGACTTTGTTGGTATAATTACTCGACCTGCGCATATGCGAGATGGAGATATCCAGTGCTAAAGCACCGTCCTCTGGCGGTCATCCAGAATTCATAGAACCGTAGTTACATCCGTAACTCACGTTTTGTGTCTCCTAGTGATAGTTTTGTGTCTCTTAGTGGTGGTTTTGTGTCTCCTAGTGGTGGTTTTATTGTCTCCTAGTGGTGGTTTTGTGTCTCTTAGTGGTGGTTTTGTGTCTCCTAGTGGTGGTTTTATTGTCTCCTAGTGGTGGTTTTGTGTCTCTTAGTGGTGGTTTTGTGTCTCCTAGTGATAGTTTTGTGTCTCTTAGTGGTGGTTTTGTGTCTCCTAGTGATAGTTTTGTGTCTCTTAGTGGTGGTTTTGTGTCTCTTAGTGGTGGTTTTGTGTCTCCTAGTGATAGTTTTGTGTCTCCTAGTGGTGGTTTTGTGTCTCCTAGTGATGGTTTTGTGTCTCCTAGTGGTGGTTTTGTATCTCTTAAGTTTCCTAATTAACACGTTGTGTCATCCAAACAGAAACAGGGTGCTTGGACCAATATCAATTTTAAGGAACTGATATATATACCAATATTTATAAATGTAACAATATTAGAGCCAAAAATCAGGTATTTGAGATTTGAACTATAATTCTTATAGCAGCTACATTCTGATTAAAACCCAGACTAAAGGAATAATAGTTAACAGTTAATAGTGAAATATGCGTATCTACTCTCTTTATGAGAGTGATCAAAAGATTGATATCAACCTCATGTCTGTGTGTCCAGTACAGAGCTGGAGTCAGAACCTGGTTAGCTTAGCTTAGCATAAAGACTGGAAGCAGGGGGAAACAGCTTGCCTGGCTCTGTCCAAACACACCTCTAAATGTGAATAATTAACACTCCGTCCACGAGCAAGGACCACACACCATCAACAAGATGCGTTGAATATTCATTACAGAGAAGCTCGTCCGCTAAGAATGGTTGTGTTTTTGTTACCTTGGAATGAGCTGTTATCTATCTATCCTCTCCACGAAGTCCGCCATGTTTATACAGTAGCCCAGAGCGAACAAACCAACCACTGACTCTAGAGAGGGACATTCGCGTTTTCACGTCTTTGCATCGGACACTGTAGTTCTCATCCTCCAGATGCTGCCAGATCCTACACACTGCACCTTTAACAGTAAATCAAATGACTACATAGAATGTGAGCATCATCACTGACAGGGAATTATCACCAACTCTGCAGCTCTTCAAAGCTGTTTAGCCTCTTTTAGCTCATTGTTTTGGTTTTATGGCCCGTTTACTGTGTTGATTCAGTGTCAGCGCTCTCAACAACATTGTTTCCAGCCAAAAGAAGCCCTGATGAGCAGACAGTCCCAGTTAGAGCTGTCTCCAAATGAATGCCAATGTTCCTCTGTGTGCTGGATGTGTTAAAGGGACTGTTTGTAACTATTTAAGCGTATAAATGTACCGGCTGGGGACACGTGCGCACTCGCATATGCACGCTCGCTTATGCGCGCTCGCATGTGGCCAGAGCCTCTGCTCCTCTGCCTGCTTGCCTTCACTCACACCGCGCGCGTTCCAGAAATAACTGCTGCAGCTCCTCCAGGCCAACAGAGGTTTTCTGTGTCTTGTGAAGTGACGGGGCTCCGCAGCGAGAAATGTTATCACCGGCACCCGGTCGGAGATGGTAACGTTTCTCTTCCTGCAGCGGGCCTGGATCAGGAAGAGAAACGTTACCGTCTCCGACCGGGTGCCGGTGTCTCTTTCCGGCTGCGGTCGGGAGGAGATAACGTTTCTCTTCCTGCTTCAGCCTCAAAGCCAACACTAGGATCAGCATAGATTCATGGAGAGACCTTCGTCTGGTCAGCTAACATTACTGCCAAGCAGCTGAAATATAGAGTGATATTGTGCTTTTAGCTGACGTGTGTCGCCTCACTGTTTTGAGCGATGCTCGTTCAGGTATATTTAGAGCGAGCAAGCGCGAACCCGACGCTGATTTTCGTTGACTTAAAGGCCACAGGTGTCGCTGTTAACAAGCATTTCTGAAAGTTGCAAATAGTACCTTGGTGTTTCTAGTTATATGTGTCGACAAGTCTTAGAAATGCTGTCCTTGCTCTTCCTAATCTGGCCATAATGTCTTGGTCAGCTCCACCATCTGATGTTACCCAGCTTCCGAGGTTCGTGAAAGATGACGTACATGTCAGTGATTGTCCATTTAGCTCTATGACAGGTGGTTCTTTTATATTGAGGGGCATGACTTTTGTTTTCTTGTTAATCTTAAGTCCCAGCTGCTTGCATTCTTCTGTAGTCTAGATGTTTTGTCTTGCATGTGACTTGGTAGATGTGATAGGAGAGCGAGGTCGTCAGCATAGTATAGTCTAAGTCCTCTAAGTTGGAAAAGAGGGTCCATCTGATGCCAGTGTTTGAGTTGTTTAGGGTTGTTCGCATTACCCAGTCCACAACTACAATGAACAACAGGGACGACATCACACACCCCTGTCTCACTCCTGATTTAACAAAGACGCTGGTTTGAGCTAATTAAATGCAAATATAATGGATACAATGCTTTATTGACCAAGCAAAATGTTTCTTAACACTCACACAAGCAAGCAGCTTTCATAATGGGAATCTTCTTCTACTCCACATCACGTGAACACAGAATGAACATCACATATGGGGGAGGAGTTGCCACGTGATTTTTCATTATTTCAGTGAATTGTACTGCTTGTTTGCGCCTCGCTGCGTGTGCTCCCTCTGAACTGCAGACTGCTAAACTGTTCAATAATTCTCTCCATTTCCCTTCTGTACTTTGCTCCAGCGTCTAATCATCTTGTTCACAACACTGATGAGATGTGTGAAGTCCTTTGGATAATGTGTATGTTAGGGTGTGTGTGTGTGTGTGTGTGTGTGTGTGTGTGAACATGCATACTTCACACATTAAAAAAAGGAACTACTAGGTTAACATGGGGCCCTGCAGGCTAATGTGAACTTTTACTATTGTTTTACATCCATATTTCTTGTCATTCATTACCGTCTAGAAGAGTAGAAGTAATAAAAAAGACAAAGGAAGTGGTTGATGGTGGCTGCAAATGTCTCATTTGACAGTTTCCTTGTTTATGTTGTGATTTGTCAGCATTAATGTGACATTAATGATCAAATGGAGATAGGTTGAGCTCTAAGCTCAGGACATTTCCTGTAAATGTGTCGGAGGCATTCACTCAAATTAGTAGCATGAGATGGATTGAGTGTGTGAGAGTGCTTTAACAGTACTGAACAAGCCTGCTGTTGGGTTGTGACATTGAGATGACGAGTGCTGCAGGTCTCCACAGAAGTAGAGGTCAACTCAAATGTGAGGTTAGTGCTCTGGTGCTCTGCTCAAGTGTTCTTGAGCATGACTGCTGTGTCTGTATAGTGTATCTATTTCACTGTTAGATTGATTGATTGACAAAAAAATCTTAAGAGAAGGTCCACTTATTAGCTAAATCCGGGCCTTTCAACCAAATCTCGTTGTTTTCATCAGCAGATAGACATGGGACATGTCAACTGAGCCATACAACGGAGCAAACACTATGTAGACCATGAGATGTGGTTGAAAGCTCTGGAAAAGCTAGTTAGTGGACCTTGTGTTAGGATTTTAGACGAAGGAAAATTGCAGGAAATGACGCAATAGCCAATTAAACTTCAGCAAGAGACAGCACAATGGAGGACAGAATAAACTTAACTCAAGGTCCACGTAGGTGTCATCACGTGACCTAAGCATGGAACTGTTGTGTATATTATATAATTATTATATAATATATATACTATGTTGTGTATTTTAGCCAAGAATGACTTCCGTAGTGAGGAGTGCAAGGGGAATTATTGGTAACCTTCATACTCAGTCTTGCTGTAAACCATGCTGCAGAATAAACAGTTAACGCTCATTCAGAGTCTGAGTTATACTTGTGATACGGGAAACATGAAATGGTTGAAGATATAACAAGAACGTTCTGTTTTTAGGGTGCACCAGCAGAGATCTTGAGGTGTTGAATGGTTTCGTGGTAAGTGGTGATTCCTTGTGACTTGAAGACCTGATAGATGTTGTGACAGTCCAACCATATAAGGAGTCCCACTGAGATGCTTCTGGTAGATTCTCATCATTCACTCCTTGAACCTGTTGGTCCAGAGTGCACTCCCCCTCTCCAGACCTGCTGCCCTCCCTCTCTCTATCCTCTTCCTTACTAATGAGATGTGCTGCTCTGTGTAGGAGTGTCCTCACCACTGATATCGTATGTTGTCTGTAGAGGCTAGAGTTCAAATTTAGATATTAGCTCCCATCAGCCTTGACATGAACAAAGGAGTCTGTAGGGTGGACAGCTTACTGTACCACCTACACCGTGTGTGGTGTGCTTTCTCAGCCTCAGTGTTGAGAAATGTGCTCTTGAAAAAATCCATGCGTCCTAATCTTAATCCAGATGTGAAAAGTGCTGAGTTAACTGCTATTAGTGTTAAACAATTAAAACCTATTTTGAGCGATGTTAGAGAATGGGGAATCTCTTCTACTGCATTACACCTGCTTTATAACACAGCATGTATTATGGCTGGCACATAGAGCACTGGAGGCTATATGGATGCACATCATGTAGCAATAGCAAAGCCATGCTGCTAGAGGGCAAAGGTCACTGGTCTGTATAGCATGTTCATGACTCCTGTGGGTTTTGACTTTGCAGCAGTGTGTTTTTAACGCCCTCAGCATCTGTATGAGCACATGCAGAATAACTGGGCTGTGCTTGATGTGGTGTGACATGAGTCAGTGGACAAGCATCCCTTTGTTGCTTTGCAACGTGATCTTGAGATTTGACGTTCATCTTGCACAGCGGTTGGTTCGAAATGATGATGAGTGTTTTGCAGTCAAGGACTCAGCCAATCGTTAATATTGTATAAAAGGGACATGCTGTTCTACTGTTTTGGCAATGTTGAATACAACAAAATGTATCTACAGACAATGAGCAAGTGGGCCAAAGGAATGCTTTCCTTTTGGCAAAATGGTCAAATTGGCATTCTATTCAATCTGACAACAGTATTTCATTTCTATACCTGTGTATTTGGTCGTGTTTGGTGGCATCCTGTAGAATAGAAATGTTTAGATTTTAATAAACTTTGTTGACATAGCCGGGCCGGCCGTGTGTGCTTTTAGTGCATGTTCTTGCATGTGTGCACTGGCTAGCTGATGGCCGCAGCTCTGCACTGCTCTCATACAGCTGATATCGCCGTCCTGACCGCCGGCGCCATTGCGCCAAGCGTAGCACCGCACCCACCGGTTCCCGTTGTAATCGTTTTCATGGTGCACTTGTTCCAGTGGCTCATTATTCCAGAACCCCAATATTCCGAAAAATGTCCCGACAGCCTGTTATCCCAAACAGAAGGATATGGCTAATTATTATGCAAAATTACATCATTGGACCTTCCTCGTCGCGATATTTTTTTCCTACCATGCCGAAGGCATGACCTGCCCTACTCTGCCTCTGGTTGGCTTACCCTGATATTCTTACCCTAAACCTAACTAATCTCAGTACTGATGCCTAAACCTAACCAACCCAACCAACGAAGGCATTCAATGCAACGAAACGGAAGGTGCGATGACGTCACTCTGCATAATAATTAGCCTTGTTTGTTGCATTGAGAGAGTATTTTTGGAGAAAGGCTTTCGGAACAATGGGTAGCCGTCGCCATGTTGAGAGCCTTGCGGAGGTAATAGAAATGTGTGATGATTCTGTTAGTTTTTGTGTCAGGTTGTTGACTTTGTGTTTGCTTCCTCTCTCTGTTCCCTTCCCATCTGTGTTTTTTACTCCTGGCAGGGCATGTGTTAGGCAGGGGGTGTGGCTGGCTCCGCCTTCAGCAGCAGACGAGGCACACCAGGTTCCAAATCACCTCAACAACCTCCCCATAAAAGCCAGGATTGCGTTCGAATAGTCCTTTTTGCTTAGGACGGTTCCTAACTGAGTGAAATGACTCGGAAGTATCTCAGTAGCAGCCATGATGAGAGCTGTTTGAATTCACCAAAAGTTAAGGAAAGGAGCTTCAATGCTTCCTTTATTATCTCCTTTAGCATAGGATACATTGGACCATCCTTTACCAAAGGAAACGAGAGAATAACATCCCACAATTCCTTGCGGCCGCAGTATTTAAAGCGACGCACCATTCGGCCGTTCATAATAGCAAACTATATGCTGATCTTGCATATTATTTTCATACACTAATTGGGATTCATGTTTAATATGAGTGGACAGTGACAACCATTTCGTTTCACTTTATTTTTAATTAATTATTTATTTGGAACATGTAACAAATACCTCAGTAAAAAACAAAACAAAAATAACTAATAAAATTAACAGTAAACAATCAATTAACAAATAATCAACATAAATAAATATTGAGAATATTTCGAAAAGAAGTTTGAAGAAGTACAGCCTACACTTACAGTATATGGTCCTACCCCTTCTCCATAACTCCAACAATTAACTCAATATTTATCATATATTCCTGTTTATTTCAAATCCAACCGTGGTAATGAAGTGATATTTTTCACCGGTTGTCCACGTTAGGTCAGATGATCCTTTATTATCTGTTGATAGAGTGTTCCAGCTGCAGGAGGAGGACCTGTGGTATCTCTCTTTAACAAACCGCAGGTGAAGGAGTCTGTCACTGAAAGACCTATTTAATAACGCACAGGGAGAAGCAGCGCCTTTTGTAGTCCATCTTCAGAACATTGTAGTTTCACCACAGCAAACTGACGTCACTAACATCCGCCGCCGTCGCATCATAATGACGGAGCCTAGTGAAAGACACTGCTGTTGTCTTTTCCTAACTCCTTCTGAATTCTCCTTCTCATCTTTCCTTGACCTCATGAGGTTTTCCACTGAGGTCAAGGAAAAGTGGTTAGGAAAAGACGTTAGGAATGTAATTATTTGATTATTCGAACACAACCCTGGTCATGTCTCCACTACGTTGCCATATAATTCCATCTCATGCCGTAGAGCATCACGTTCCTTCTGTGTAGATTTTCGAGTTTCAGATTTTTCTAGTGTTCACTTTTTGCTCAGTACTTACCAGTGTTCTTTTTGTCTCCTGTCAGATCTTCCGGTTTGCCTCGCTGCTGCTGCTTCTGCGTCTTCAGTGACTGAGTGTCCTTGTGCTTAGCCCTCGTGGTCCAATTCCTCCGAGCCACGAGCCGGACAGCTCGCTGCCCTCCTGCTTGCGTTTTTTTGCCTCGTTGTTAATAATAAACTCTGTTACCTTTTTACTCACATGTGCCAGTCTCTGCTTTGGGGTCCAGCTGAAAAACAAAACCTAACAAATTGCTCCCAATCTCACATAAAGCACCTTTAAAAAAAAAAAAAGACGGGACATGGATTATCTTATTTTTTCCCTCTTCAGCTGACAGCACCTGGTTATGCACCAGCTTCACTCAGCACTCAGGAATAGGAAGTTTAAATGGACAAAATATTATGCATGCACGAGTATAAATGTGTGCAGAATATAGCACCAATTCTGCCAGTTCAGCTGCTTTTGATCTGTAGGCATGACCTGCATAATCAAAAATATAAACATAATCTATAGGTAGAGCCAGTTTAACCCTCATTCTACCAACCTATTTAACATACAAGGACTAAACTACTGTAAGAAACAACCCTAGCAAAATCCTTATTTCTTCTCAAAACGTGATTAGTTATGTAATTAATGTCATCTGAAAAAAAAAAAAAAAGATTATTATTTTAGGAAGCTTACAGTTCATTTGCATGTTGTGTAAAACAATAATATACAGAGCACATTAGGAGATGTGTGTCTGTCTCCTTCACCATGACTGACAGTGACCAGGGGCCTCATGTATAAACGGTGCGCACGTACTAAAATGTTGCGTACGCTGTGTTTCACGCACACGCCGGGATGTATAAAAATCAACGTGACGTGAGAATGTGCGGACCGTGCCGCAAACTCTAGACCAGTCGTGAAAATGTGCGGGCCGTCCTCCAAACTCTGTCATTTGGCAGTGCCAAACTACAAAGTACTGAAACTCGCCAAATGTGTAAAAATATTTTTTCCACTCAATTTACTGAGCTTTATTTATGAAGTGGGATTAAAAAAACACATATTTCTTCACTAGTTTGCGCATAATATTTAACATCAGAAAGGCACAACAAAAACCCATTTAAACTAATGTCCCAGAGATGACATGCCTTAACCACTGTGCCAAAACCAAGATCGCGTGCTGCAAAATGTGGCAAACGAACGTGGTGTGTCGGTGCCCCAGAGGAGCTACAGATGGATGAACCGGACCCACCTAACAATGAGCCAAATGCAGCATCTATACAGCGCCGTTTGGATTAGATGCACAGAATGTAAAGCAACGAGGTGAATTGAGACAAACATTTATTTTTTAAAGGGACTATTTGTAACTTTCAGAAATGCTTCTTAACAGCGACACCTGTGGCCGTGAAATCAACGAAAGTCAGCGTCGGGCTCGTGCTTGTGCTCGCTCTAAATGGACATGAACGAGCATTGCTCAAAACAGTGAAGCGACACATGTCAGCTAAAACCACAAAATCACTATATTTCAGCTGCTTGGCAGTAATGTTAGCTGACCAGACGAAGGTCTCTCCATGAATCATTGCTGATACTGTGTTTGCTTCTCCTGCCTCAGCGCAGGCTTCAGCAGTGGGGCTCCCCAGCGAGAAACTCATCTCCCTCCGCCCGCAGCCGGAGAGAGCAGGAAGACACTGGCAACCGGTCAGTAACGAGACGGTAACGTTTCTCTCTGCGGAGCCCCGTCACTTCCCAAGACACGGGAAACCTCTGTTGGTCTGGAGGAGCTACAGCAGTTATTTTTGCACAAACGTTCACCAGATATTCTCAGAGCTAAACTAACTCTTCTGCAGTGTGGAGTGAGCACGCGTTCACGTCTAGAGGTGGAGCGAGAACGCGAGAACGCGAGAACGCGCGCGCTGTCTGAGTGAAGGCGAGCAGGCAGAGGAGACGAGACAGCAGCCACACGCAAGCACGCATATGCAAGCGCACATGTGTGCCGACCCGCTACATTTATACACATAGAAAGTTACAAACAGTCCCTTTAATAAGGTCTTTTAATGTATGACTTATCTCACCAAGAACGTCATTCATTCGTTTTAATTTGTTTTTATATATACGTATATATATATATTTATATATCCTACATTGTATTGACAATCTCTATGTGACTCCAGCACAGCGTCAGTGATGACGCAGCCAGACCGGCGCCCCTCAGCAGTCGATGCCCGGGGCGCAGCTGACCGTGCGCCTTCGGGAGCCTTCGGGAGCCTTCGGGAGCCTTCGGGAGCGCACGGTCAGCTGCTGTGGAGACGTTGCGTTTGATACTGATTCCCAAGGAAAGACCATCAAATAAAATATGTTTTCTAGCCTCCACCTCAGTAACAAGCACTTCAATTTCACATTCGGTGACATTCTTAATTTTTGTTCCTTTTCCAGCGTGATTTGCCATCGTTATTTGAACAATAAGTGACAGCATGGAGCGTGTTTATAGTCATTTGCATAGTTATTAATGGGAGGAGACAAGGCGGACCAAGTGGCACGTGCAGCTACGCTCAATTTCACGTTCATTGAGATGTATAAAGGAAAGGTGCGCAGGAACAGGCGTACGCACGGTTTTATACATGTGAAAAGTTTTGCGCTTACGTATGTTATATCTCTGCCTTACTCCTGAATTAAGCAGGGATATTCAAATTGAATCCAATAACAGGGACCACACGTCTGCTGCTTAGCGCGTTCTCTTTATTTACCTTTCTTCTCCTCGTCTACCCATAATGCATTTCACATTCTAACAGTGGCCTGTTAACCCTAGACATGACATCCCCCCTTTCCTTGGAATTAAACTCTTAGTTACAGAAAATAAAGTTTAGGATTATATTAAGATCAATTTAGCTGCCACATCTTAAATCATATTTCAACAATATCCATTTTGCACTGTTCTGAAATTATCACTTACAAAACATATTTTCCTTTTAAAGAAATCATTAATCACTACAGTATCTTCAAAAAACCTGAACTCCTGTCCTGCTGATGATTTTGTGTGGAGTCGCATTGAACGTTGTGGAGAACTTGTCGGTTTTGTCTTGCCTCAAAAGTACAGTGTCACCGACACTGACTTCTGACTGCTGCGCTCCTCTGCGTGTGTCTGCGTCCTTCCTTGTCAGGCGTCTCAGTGGTTCAAACTGTGTTGCAAACTGTGGGATAAATCTGCTGCTGTATCCAACAAGCCCAAGGAAACTCCGCACCTCTGTGTCGTTTTCTGGCTCCCTTGCTTCTGTCACAGCTCGCACTCTCTCCTCTGTCGGCCCGATACCTTTGTCCGACAGCAGAATCCCCATGAAAATCAGTCTATTCATGTTGAATTGGCACTTTTCTGGATTCAGTGTTAGTCCTGTCTCTCTGAGCCTGTCCATGACTGCGTGTAGCCGTCCGTCATGTGCCTGTTGGTCATGTGCGTGTATGATCACGTCATCAGAGATGTTCTCAACGCCTTCGATTCCAGCTAGGGCGTTGGCTATCTCGTGCTGATATTGTTCACTGACAGATGATACACCAAAGAGCAGCCTCTTGTATCTGTATAATCCGTTGTGCACTGCAAATGTGGTGATCTCTCGTGAATCAGGGGTCAGCTCAAGCTGGTGATAGCCCCATTTCAGGTCTAACTTGCTGAATATGGTTGAGCCATTCATGCCCTGGAGCACCTCGTCCACAGTGGGGATTGGAAAGCGTTCCCTCACTATAGCCTCATTAGCACGTCTCATGTCCAGGCAAAGTCTAACATCGCTTTTTGGTTTTGGGACGACCACAACTGGATTCACACACGGGGTCGGCCCATTGACAGGTTCAATAATGTCCAAGTCCATTAATTCCTTTATTCTGGACTCTACTGCCCCCCTGAGGTTGAATGGTATGCGCCTGATGGGCTGGGCTACTGGCCTCACCTCTGGGTTAATGTGCAGCTTAACCTGTCTTGTTTTCAGCTTTCCTACTCCGCTGAATACTTCTGGGTACTGCTGTTGGAGTGTTTGCTTAATTTTAGTTACAGCAGAAATGTTCTCACCTATTCTCAGAACCCCCAGTCGTGTCGCTGTCTTTTTTCCCAGCAGTGGTTCACCGTTTCCCTTGATAACAATGAACTCGGCATGTTCAGTTTTGTTTCCTATTAAAACTTCACATGTAAATGCACCCTTGACTGTTAATGGCTGGGTGGAGGAATATGCATACAGTTCCCTCTCAGTCTTAGGGATATATGAGTGACACTTTATGCGTTCTGATTTCAGTTTTTCCCATGCATTTTCTCCCATTACATTTCTTGTTGCACCAGAATCAATCAGCATTCTCATATTCACTACCCCCACACAGAAGGTAAGTCTCTCTGGCATGTTGTCATCATTAATGGCAAAAGCAAAGTCATCATGTGTATCAACATTGTTTACTTTCTGTTTTGTTTTCGAACCTTTTGTGCGGCACATTTTTCCATAATGATCTTTTCCTTGGCACTTGTGGCATGTCTGTCCGCGTGCTGGGTATTTCGGATCTCGGCCAAGATGATCAGTATTCCCACATCTGTAGCACTTTCCATCATTTTTATTTTCTCTGTTTGGTTTTCCTTTTGTATTCCAATTTCCGTACTTTCCCTTCATTTCTTTTTGAAGGACTCGATTCACTGTCTCTGTAGTCGCTTTCACCGACGTGCATGACATGCTCTCCATTTGCTCCTCGATGCTCTCACAGCGTGTAGCTCTCACAGCGTGTAGCTATCTCCAGTGCACGTGCTAGCGTCAGTCTGCGACCCTCTTCTAAAAGTTTTCTGCGTACATATTCAGATGTCCCTTTACTCAAAATGGCATCTCTGATCTGATTATCAGAATCTCCTCCATAATCACAGTCTCTTACAGCTTGTCGCAGGCGTGTTGCAAACTGCTGCACCGTCTCCTCTGGCTTCTGTTGCAACTTTAGAAATGCGTGCCTAGCTAATGCTGTGTTGACTTGAGGCACGAAGTAATCGTTCAGAGCGTCGACTGCCTCCTGGTAGTCCGTCGGCTCACCCGTGTCCGGTAATGTTGAGAAAACATCTTGTACGTCTGGTCCAGCTAGATGCAATAGTAGTGCACGTCTCCTTTGCTTTGTAGCTGCTGTTGAATCTTCGGTTATAATAAGTCCTTTACCGTCAGCATACAGCTCAAACAACGTTAGCCACCTCTTCCATCTGGAACCTAGCGTAGCCGGCTCCGTGTAGCATGCAAAGTTCTGAATTCCGGATTTCTCCATACTAACTAACTACCTAAACTTGTACGTTTAACTAGCTAAATAGCGTTCATCCTCGTCGCCAATGTTATATATCTGCCTTACTCCTGAATTAAGCAGGGATATTCAAATTGAATCCAATAACAGGGACCACACGTCTGCTGCTTAGCGCGTTCTCTTTATTTACCTTTCTTCTCCTCGTCTACCCATAATGCATTTCACATTCTAACAGTGGCCTGTTAACCCTAGACATGACAACGTACTTTTCCAATTTTGTGAGTACGCCATCTTCCAGTGTGAAAGCTGCGCAGTCGTTTATACATGAGGCCCCAGGACTTTTCATTGTCAGGTCTCTCGGGGAATACAGCAGATAACATATACTGTGAAATTATTCAGTTTTTAAGAGAAACTGACTTAGTTAAACGAATCTAGAGTTTTCCTAATTATTTTTAATTTATTTATTATTTTTAATTATTTATTTATTTATTTTGTCTAGCACATTCTCCTGTTCCACACTCCAGTCCAGGTGGTGGCGGTAATGCGCCTCTAACATGTTTTGCCCACCGCCAATAAACACCAAAGAAGAAGAAGAAGAAGAAGAAGAAGAAGAAGAAGAAGAAGAAGAAGAAGAAGAAGAAGAAAGCCGGCCAGTAGTCAGCCACTTCCTGTTTACGTTTCCACAAATGACGTCACGAGGATAACATTTAACAACCAGTTTCAAACCGAAACATCTGACAGATAACTAGAGAAACAACTCTTCAATCTCTCCGTGAAGGCTGAATCAGATAGCCTCTATCTTCTCTACACACCGGAACACCGGGGAGGAAGGAGGCTAGCCGGGCTAAGCTCAGCTAAGTGTAGCTACCGTTGAATAGGGAACATTAGCGGGGAGCTAGCTAGCGAGTTAGCAGCATAAAGTCAACAGCACTTGATCTTTAAAGAGAGATCTGTTAGTATGGAGAATAAATATAACCTCAAGAGTCCAGGTAAGCTCACCTTCACATGTTGTTTCTCTGGTCTGCAGCTGTCACTTTGCTAACATGAACAACTCAGTTCAAAGCCACCAGTTCACTGTTGACATGTATTCATTACCATGACGGACAATTACTAACTGTGAACACACTTCGTCCAAAGTAAATGCCTCCGCTGACATGAGCCGCTATGAGATGGATTGACTATACTTCTCAGTGTTTGTCTTCATTTGTGAACTCCATATGGAGATACTATGAACAACAACATGGCTATTCATTGAGCATGTCTCTCTTCCTGGCCTCAGAGAGTACGTGGTGCTCACTTTCAGTATGTAACGTCCCTGTGTGTGCAGCTCCAGTCCCGGTCATCTATCACCAGGGTTCTACTGCTTCCACAGGTTTCTGTACACAGAATATGGCCTAACGTTAGGTGGATCAGCGGTGTTATAGTAGTGATTTGTGTGGGTTTTTTATGCACTTCTGCTACAGTAAGCCTACATAACTTTTGTGATTTTGCAAGGATGTGGTGTGTGGAAGAATCGGCTTATATTTGAGACTTAATAAGATCAAAGATATTGGCACCTATGCAGTGGAGGCTGGCGCGTGCTCGCGCGTGTGTGTAACAGGCCGGTGTGGTCATTAGAATGTGTCTTTGCACCTGGCCAAGAGCTTGAGAACAAACATGGAGTGCCACACATGTTTGAATATCCATTTAAAGGGGAGATACGCCCTTTTTCGACATTCATACATGTTATTCCTATGGCCTAAGACAGTCCAAAAATATATATATACAGTAACATGAAAAACTATCTCCCTAATCCAAAAATTAGAGTGTTAAAACTCAAACTGGTGATGTCATCGGGTATAAAGAGTGGAGCGGCTCCATAGACAATGAATAGAGAGAGATGTTGTAGATGCCACTGAGAGCATCCAGGGGAATGTTCTGAGTATATGGGAACATTTTCTGTTTCACAACTGGCAACTCTACAATAGTATAAAGCTAATGTGGGTATTAAAAAAAAAGAAAACAAACATTCTGTGGGTCCGCAAAATCAGCGACCATGACGACCATGACGGAGCAGCTCCAGACTTTATACCCTCTCTAAGGTTTGTAAATAACAGAATTCTTGATTTGGGTGGTGTGCCCCTTTTTCCCCTTTCAGATTGTTGTATTATGTTTGTATAAGGTCTAGTGGAGTATTACATATCTACATCAGCACTTCTTTGTATGCAGGTGCAGACATAATTTGTTTTTATGATGTAAACTGAAACTGAGAATTTGGTCAGCAGAAACAAAAATCTTGAAAAAAGTAACTTTTAACATGAAAGCATTGACTGCATGCCACGTATCACCAAATCCTCGCTAAAGTGTCATGTAAGCTTAATATTTGCTCTACGGGTGTACAGCTCTTGCTCCAAGGACACACACACACACACATACACAAACACATGCAGGTGCTCAGTATACCACAGATACATACATGATTTGTTTAGAGCCACTGGGTTGGAACTAGGGTGTCAAGTTTTCAGTTTTCATATTTAGAGTTTCAGTATTACTGTGTCATCTGGCTAATCTTACTGGAGTTTCTGTTAAATGCATGTGTTAAATCACTGTGTGAGTTAGTTAGTTAAACTTGAGAAATTACATATATACAAGATCAAATATTAAAGGTACAGTGTGTCTGGTTGCATCTAGCGTTGAGGTTGCAGACCTCAACCACTTAACAAACTGTTAACCAAAGACATTCAGTTAGTATCACACAAGTGCAACTAAACATTTTCATTGTTTCGCACCGGTGCACCTGACATTTAGCAGGTCTGTCTCTGTGTGTGTATGTCAAGCCCCCAGGAAGTGTGATCGTCTTTGAAGCAAATTTTCATAGTGGCCAAACGGACGTACTACAACTTCTGTGTCCGTCACGTGATGCCATTGGGCCCAAAAATACTTTTTCCCATAGACTTCCATTGGGAAAGAAACGTGTGTAACTGAGGATAATCTTTTTTAGGTGAATCAAATTCCCAGTATGAACACTCTAATAGTCCTTATTTAAATCATTAGTATGGCGTTTAATCAGCATCAAAACCCGCACGGGCACAGAACAGTATATATATATATATATATACACCTATAGGTGTGTATATATATATATTTATATACATATAAACATATATATATATATATATATATACACCTATAGGTGTATATGTGTGTATATATATTTATTTCACATTTATTTTTCTTCTCCTTCATAGTGCTGTAAATTGTAGTTATATTACGCACGGTCTGGTGTATAAAATGTACTATATCCCATCCTTCCTTATTGTATCCAACCGTTTTCTCTAAATTCAGGAGCTGACTGAAAAAGTGTAATAAGCTGTCTTTAGTACTCCTGGTTTTACCTTTTAGCTGGATGTCGTGGAAGTAGCAGCAACAGAAGAGCAAAATGAGTACTCTGACTCTGGAGGAGTCTTTTCCCTCCTTTTTTCTGTGCTCTGTGCCTTTCACGTCTTTAAAGTTGGTTTGTTATTACGCAATATTGTCTCCTCTTTCCCCTCTGGACCAACTATGAATCATTGCCAGTGGCAATCACTCAAAATATATGTTACATAAGATGATTTGGCACACAAGGATTATCACCCTATCGCCTTGGGCCAGTGACCGGACCTCTGCAAACCCAACAGAGGCCAGAGGCACTTGTGTGGGAAAAGGGCTTTTCCTTGTCATCTCTGCTTACTGTTACCGGAAGGAAGAGCCAAAAATGGGCATGGGATATGGAGCACTGGAGCGCCTGTCACAGGGCATCCAGGCACTGGCATGGACAGTGGTGTTAAGAGGATGCTGTGCTGAGACCTGGAATGCCCCCCCCTCCTCTCTCCTCTTCCAATACAGCATCCCTAGGAGTTACAGTACATTCATACGATCTACATACAGTGCCAATGCAGGAAGTAATGTGCCCTTTAGGTAAAGGTTCTGTAAGTTAGTAGTTGACTAGTCACAGGGAGCAGCCATAAAAGGGCACAGCCACTCACTGCTCCAAACAGATACTGTACATACTAGGGATGTTAATAGTTAACCGTTTAACAGTTAACCGACGCTAAGCATTTTAACCGATTAACGCTATCGGTTAAAACAGTTAAAAGAAATGTTAATAATTAATTCAAAAGCTGAGAAAAACTTGTCAGTTTAAGGAGAAAAGTTGTTCCAGAATCTGAGCCGGAGTTACAGATACAGGAAGTCGGCTCCCGTCGAGCCATGAGCGGGGCGAGTTGTAGCCTCGTAGCATTTATTCACCGAGAAATAAACTGTACACACACTGTCTGCTACACCTACGTTCAAAGCTATAACACCACCGACAAAACCTGCATTCACCGCCGTGACACACACGGTCTGTCGGAAACTCGCTGAAGTTACGCCGCGCTGACAGACCAGTTTGTGACAACGGTGAGCACGAAGCTACCAACAGAGCTACAGCTGCTAATGTAGCACAAACACACACACTGTTTGTCGGTCAATCGCTATCGTTAATCCGGGCAGACAGAGTGTTGTTACGCCGGGCAGACACACAGCTGACATACTGATGCCTTGTCAGACCTCTTGGCGTCTCGTTACGGTAGCAGTAAACGTGCTTGCGTTGTGAATTCAAACAAAATACTTGCTCAGGTTTCGGCAACAAAACCACTTAGTTAGGTTTAGGGAAAAACAACGATGGTTGGTTTTATACTCACAAATACTAGTGTTGGTATCTGCCTCTAAAATCCATATTCAGCTGGGCTCTACTTGTGCGAGTATGGTTTTATCATAACCAATTTGACCAAAACTAAAAAATTTGTAGTTAGCCCTAATTGTTCTTCAGGATAAGTCAGTTCATAGAAGCTGTGACGATGGATGGCTTGGTAAGCAGACTGACCTGGGAGATCAGACATCACCCTGTGAGATGTGGTTTTGACACCAGGATAATCTTGTCCATGACTCGAGGAGTCCCAGGCTGAGTGTGAGCTGCCATCAAAGCTGGAGCTGCCCGCTGCCATCCCAGAAGATACTCTAGGATGAGGCACAGAGCAGGCTCTTTAAAGTGGCTCATCTTTCATTCTGAAGTGCCTGTCCAGCCCTGATAGCCTATCACATCTCTGAGGCCTCCTGATTCCACTCTGCGGGGGACTGATGGATCCCCCAAGTAGAAAATCATGACTAACTGGTGGCCTGGAAGATAGAGAGAATCTTTTAACCTGAATAGCTCTCAGCTATAGCTCTCTCCGTCTCACCGCCCCACCTAAAAGTGCCTTTCTTTCTCACCCCTGCCACCAGTATTTTCTAGAATGTTGGGATTTGTAAAGCTCTCTTAAACAAAGAAAAAATACCACAAACTTTTGTTTTAGGAAGTAAGAAAAAATAAGTCTATACATTATTCAGACAGAGGTTAACACGTAACACAAATTTGTTTAAGCGCCACTAATTTCTTTAACGCATTAACACAACTTGCGAATTTGAGGTTGTAGCACGCTCAGTTTAAAGCTAGAGTGAAGATACTGGTATGAAATTAGAAAACCTAATGAATCCATTGGTACCAACCATGTCTTACTAAACTTGCGCTACATTTTGTCGAGGAAAAACTAGCATGTCCAGTTTCAAAGGGGTCCCTTGACCTCTGACCTCATGATATGTGAATGTGAATGGGTTCTATGGGTACCCACGAGTCTCCCCTTTACAGACATGCCCACTTTATGATAATCACATGCAGTTTGGGGCAAGTCATAGTCAAGTCAGCACACTGACACACTGACAGCTGTTGTTGCCTGTTCGGCTGCAGTTTGCCATGTTATGATTTGATCATATTTTTATGTTAAATGCAGCACCTGTGAGGGTTCTTGTGTTGTTAATTTCCAATATTAATTATATACATACATTTGCATAAAGCAAGCATATTTGCCCACTCCCATGTTGATAAGAGTAAATGTATATAATATAAACTGGAAAAAGAAAGTTCAGAAACTTGTGTTTGGTGGATTATTTCTCTGTTGTTCCAATGCTAATTGGCATTTTATTTTACATCGTTGGAAAGCCTGTTTATTTACCTTCACAATGATGTCCAACTTGTAAGGATCATGCATTTGTGGGATGAGCAGCACAGCTGATTATGTGGGGAGCGCCCAAGAAAAATTTGCCAAAATGCTTTGCCGATGCTAAACAGTGTATTCTCCTGTTGGTATTGACTCTTGTTTTGAGGTGTTTGGTGGATTGGATGATTGAACTCTCTATCAGTAACAAGGAACAAACGAGACATATTGGCTATTTTACACTTTATTCATTTAATACACCGTCAGGAGCCTCAGTAGCGGTGGAAGATCCATACGCAGCCACAACAGCCTGGCACCTCCTCCTCATGCTGGTCACCAACCTGGTCACACGTTGCTATGGGATGGCGTTCCATTCCTCAACCAGGATTCGTTGCAGGTCAGCCAGCGTGGTTGTGTTGGTCACTCTAACACGTACAGCACGCCTAAGCTGATCCCACAAGGGTTGAATTGGGTTGAGGTGTGGACTCTTGGCAGGCCGTTCCATTCTCTCTACTCCCACATTGTGGAGGTAGTCTGTGATAACCCTGGCTCTGTGGGGGCGAGCGTTGTCATCTTGGAGGATGAAGTTAGGTCCCAGATTGTGGAGATATGGGATCGCCACTGGCTGCAGAATCTCATCCCGATATCTCACTGCATTGAGATGGCCTTCAATGATGACAAGCCTTGTTTTGCCAGTGAGGGAGACGCCCTCCCCCTCCCCCCATACCATGACACTGCCCCCACCAAAAACTGTTACTCCATCGGTGCAACAATCAGCATAGCGTTCTCCACTTCATCTCCATACTTTGACCCTGCCATCCGACTTTGGCAGACAGAACCTGGACTCTTCACTGAACATGACATTCCCCCACATGTTCAGGTTCCATTGTCTGTGTTGTCGACACCAGCGCCAACGGGCCTGACGGTGAAGGGCAGTCATTGCAGGCTTCCTGGTAGCCTTATGAGAATACACTGTTTACCATTGGCAGAGCATTTTGGAAAAAAATTTCTTGGGCACTCCCCACATAATCAGCTGTGCTGCTCATCCCACAAATGCATGATCCATACAAGTTGGACATCATTGTGAAGGTAAATAAACAGGCTTTCCAACGATGTAGAATACAATGCCAATTAGCATTGTAACAACAGAGAAATAATGGACCAAACACAAGTTTCCGAGCTTTTTTTCCCCAGTATATATGAAATAAATACTTGACAAATCCCCCTTTAAGGTACATTTTGAACAGATAAAAAAAATGTGGGATTACTTCGCGATTAATCACGATTAACTATGTACAATAATACATATATGTATGCATGTATGTGTATACATGTGTGTGTGTGTGTGTGTGTGTGTGTGTGTGTGTGGGAAGGAGGACATAGTCAGTACAAATAGTTTTTAACTGGCCACAAAGTTAAGAGTGTGTATTTTCCACACAGTCGGTCCTCCTCCACACAGCCTCACTGTGCTGCTGCTGCTGCTGTGGGGGTGAGGCCCAGTGCTGCTGGGTAGTTGTTGAGGAGATCACTACTCCCTGTGCTGTCAGGACTACTTAGGTCACACATCGGGCTTGTTGTTGCTTTGGGCCACAGGCAGGATGATGTATGTACCATACACTAAAGTTGAACTCACTGTATACAATACATCCTGACAGACACATAGTAACTGTGAGTCTTTCACTGCACTGTAATGTAATGTATGCCTCCTACACAGGCTGGGAACCAACAGAGAAGCAGGAACAGGGCTGAATGACTCATAATACATATCAACATCACAATTTCAAAGAGTGTGATTGTCTAATTACAAGAGCTGCAATTTAATTATACATGATTAACAATGGGTTAACAACCTGTAGGAGGCAGAAGGTTTAGTGGGAAACTGTCGTAAATGGTAAATGGACTTGGACTTATATAGCGCTTTTCTAGTCTTCTGACCACTCAAAGTGCTTTACACTACATGTCAGCATTCACCCATTCACACACACTGATGGCAATCAATGGGAGCAATTTGGGGTTAAGTGTCTTAACCGGGGATCGAACCACCGACCTTCCGATTAGTGGACAACCTGCTCTACCCTCTGAGCCATATCATCAGATATATCGTCAGATATATACACCGCTCAGCCATAACATTCAGACCACTGACAGGTGAAGTGAATAACATGGATTACTGGTTACCATGGCACCTGGCAGTGGGGGGGATATATTAGACAGCAAGTGAACATTTTGAACTATGAACTTTGTGTTGGTGTGACGAAATATCGTGCCACGAAATATCGCAATATAAAAATGTAACGATGTGCATCGTCGAGACGGAAAACTGAATTGCGATATCAGGGCATAATAGATACTACGTACATACGGGCTGCGGGCAGCTGCAACCTCTTCCTGCTGCTGTTCAAGGCCTATGGAAGGAGGCTGAGTATGCGTCATATCTTTGGGGTACAACACATGCGCAGTAAAATCTGGTCTGCACTCGCCGAAATTGAACCAATCGCAACTGATCGCAACGCTTCAGTTACACTGCGCATGTGTCATACCCCCAGAGCATGTCCGCCCGTGACTCAGCCTCCTTTCTATAGGCCTTGTTGGAGCTCCAAACACATCAACACACACAGTGCAGTCAGTGAACAGCTGATCAGAGAGGCTGCGGTGGAGGAGACGAGTTGACGCTACGCTCGTTGCTGTTAGTAAGTGCATTAAAACTTTGCAAGTCTGCTGTCTCTCATCCTCCGCCGCTATGTTTACACAAGCAGAGCGTGTTAGCCCGGCGGCTAACAGCTAACTGTAAACACGTGTAAGTTATTTAGTTGAGTTGTGAATGACTTTAGTTCCCTTTAGTAAGCCGTGCTCCTATACTTCATAAAGTATAGGAGCACCGTAACCCTTGGCTACACAAGACTGAAACTAAAGCTGGCAGTAGGCTGTGTAGTCCAACTGTTTAGGTTAGTCTGTCCTGTATCCTATTGGTAAACTGATCAGCTGGCTGAGACAAAAAGGCTATTTTTTCAGTCATATATTTTCATCATTCAGGTTTTGTTAAAATTATTGTTATAATATCGTATCGTATCGTATCGAGATCGTGAACCCAATATCGTGTATCGTATCGTATCATATCGTGAGCTGAGTGAATCGTCACACCCCTAGTTGGAAGCAGAAAAAATGGGCCAGCGTAAGGATGTGAGTGACTTTGACGAGGGCCAAATAGTGCTGGCTAGACGACTGGGTCAGAGCATCTCCAGAACTGCAGCTCTTGTGGGATGTTCCCGGTCTGCAGTGGTCAGGACCTACCAAAAGTGCTCCAAGGAAGGAGAACCGGCGACAGGGTCAGACCCGAGGCTCATTGATGCACGTGGGGAGCGAAGGCTGGCCCGTGTTGTCCGATCCAATATAAGAGCTACTGGAGCTCAAACTGCTGAAAACGTGAATGCATTGCGGTTTGTTGCGTATGGGGCTGCGTAGCCGCAGACCAGTCAGGATGCCCATGCTCACCTAATATTATGGCTGATCCGTGTAGACGTTTAAGTTACTGTAGGTAAACACCTAAAGGGGTATTTTGAATGTTTTCTTTCCACTAGTCTGAAAGAAGACACAAGTTGACAAGTGTAAGAAAAACAATATTTTTGCCTTAACCATTTGTGGTCTGTGCCTAACCTTATTCAATGCCAAGGCTTAACCTTAACCTTAACCATCTCGCCAGAGTTTTGCAATTTGGGAGTTACTTACAATATTGAGGGGGTTTCCCTACCATTAGAATTGTGTATCCCGTAGCATATTTGGATGTGTTTTACACATGTTCAAATGAATTGGTATGTGTGTGTAGATTGCAACAGGCATTTCGAGTACCCAAAATTATGCACAAATCGTTGTACATTTGTATATCTTAGTTTTCATTTGTAGATCATGCAACACATATTTGTGACCATTTTGAGTCTAATTTCATTCCATCGTTTCTGACTGAATCTGCTAAAATGAGGTTGCATTATGTGTAGGAAGGATCAGAATGCCCTGGGTGTGCAGTGCCCCACCTCTCTTAAGCCCTAAAGAGGGCGTTGTCACACTCTGATTGGCCATGAGGGGAATCACACCAAGCTTCTCTCAGGTCCCCCCACCCTGCAACAGGTGATCTGAATAACTCTCCTATCAACTCAGGGGAGTTGTGACATTCAGCTAAATGAATTAGGGAAAAGACAAAATGACAGCAAGTACCAAAGAATGACAGACTACAAGGTCAAATTTGAGTTTGCTGTTCGTTGTGTTTAGTACTAATTAGCAAATGTTAACATGCTAACAGGCTAAACTAAGATAGTGGACATATATGGTAAACATTATACCTGCTAAACATCTACATGCTAATGTTGTCATTGTGAGCATGTTAGAATACGGATATTAGCATTTAGCTTCAGGCACAGCTGTGCCGAAGTATAACAACCTCTACGTTATTTTATCGGATTCTATTCATTTAGAAACAAGAAATGTTTTAATTATAGAAAATACTTTTTCTCAAATCGTTCAGCCTTAAGTAGGGGCAGTTGAGTTTGAAAAGTTGCTGTGTTTTGCAAAGGTCTACAAAAATATGACTCCCAGCACACATACTTTAATTACATATCTGTGCTTGTACAGACAAAACCCTTCACTAACTTTTTTGCATTTGTTCTGAAGGAAAAATCCGTAGTGACGGCCTAGTTTGCAACCATAATACCACCTACTGTTCCATCAGCATAGAACATTTAGTTAAGACTAAAATGGTTTAAAACAGGCAAGGATTTAAGGTCAATAACTAAACTCTGGAATTATGAAAAGGAAAAAGTGTGGGAACTCAACAATAAAAGAAAAACACCTACAAAGACAGGGATTAAACCTCCCCAGCTTTCACTTACCTCCTCACTCTCTTAGCAATGTAACACGTGTCCTCCTCCAGTCGTTCCTCCACAGTCACAACAGACATCAGACCAGCATATCAATCGCCATTTTCAAAGTTTGTCTCCTGGGTCCACAACGGTGGATTGACATTTTCCTCTCCAGTCACAACAGCAGCACAGCTCCGCAGCTTCTGTCGTATGTTAAAAAGTAATTTCAAGAGATACCTCACGTCACCTTCTCCCAGCTGATTCCTCCTTATCTCCTCTTTTCATTCTAATTGCTGTCTCTTCCTCTCTCCTTGGTTATTATTTATTTTCCAAGCACCACTTCTTCTCTCTTGCATAACAATTCTGAGGTCTCAGGAACATCTTGAGGACACTTTCTTCTGATCCCTGCACCCCCGAATGCCAGCTGTCAGCTTGTCAATGTTGGTGTTCTAGGAACTCTAAGGATGATACTGGTGTGTTTGTGCCAAACATTGAAGGTGCCGTCTCCTTATCGATGTTCAGGGTTTGTCTGCACACAGCGGGTGATGTCCGGGTTTATTGTCCTACCTTCAGAGAATTTCGTTGCTTTTGTCTTTCATTTTTCTTCAGTATGAGAAACAACTTCACATAGGGTAGAGTCTCAGCTAGATAATCAAAAATGAGTTTCTGCTTTATTGTCATTTCATTATACCAAGTTTTCAAAAATAGTGTGAGCATCCTGAGACCTTCCCTCAGACTATAGAATATTTCAGGCTCTTTAATTTGGATTAGCGTGTGTGCATCAATATAAACATACAATGTGGAGTTGGTTACTGACTTTGATTTGATATGGATATCAGGAGTGGATAATATGCTAATGCATTAATCATCATCTTTTTCTGGCCTATAAAACTGAATAGTAATATGAGTTTTTGTGCTTATTAAATTGTTCTACCAGGGTAGAATAAAAACACATTTATATGTGAGTGCTCGTAATGATCATTTCTAAAAATATTCATGTGTAAATTAGGGCTGGACAATATGACTGAAATTATAATTACAATATATGAATATTTTTCCAATTTCATTATTTGTAAAATCACATGCAAAATGATTAAAGTGAAACTTCAGTTTTACTGTTATGTATTATTACTTCAGGATTATTACCTTGATTTCACCAAGTGCAGATGTGAACACATCTAGTATCTCTCTTCACTTTTTATTAGCAGAGCAACAGCCATGTAGAAAACATTCAGGTAGCAGGCCTCTCGTTTTTAGCTGCTGCTGACCATCTCTTTCCTGGGTAAAGTGACAAACATGGCCGATTATATCAGATGTAATGTTAGTTGTGTAATGGCTGTACTCCAAAGACTTCTCAACTTAATATTGAGACCTCCAGTATTTAGAGCAACAAGAAAATGAGAAAAATAAGGACTTGAGAGTAAGTAGACTGCACCGGCAATTCAATGTGTCAGTTACATTTTTATCAAACTTTCTATCTTCTGCTGCTTATCTCATTTTCAGGCTGTAGTTACAGGTTGTGAACATTACATCTCAGGTGATTACAGACCTAATCTTCATTGATAACTTAAGTCACATTTGAATGTTGAAAGTGAAACTTAATGCCTAGTTCACACTGACGACTGTAGCCCTGGTTTTCCACCCGCTGACAGATTTTGGAGCCCCACTCCAGAGAATCTTTTAAAATAAACGTTGTCAATCCAAAATAAAGACAGATTCAGTAATGGTTTATTTCTCGACTCAAATGTTTTCAGAAACACATTTCGGTGAACTATTTTCGTGATATAAGAGAAGAAAGTTTCCGAACGAGCCGTCATATTATTTCTAGTTTGAAGCTGGGAGCAGCGGCCCACGGAGGGAAAGTGTTCGTTCAATTAGGAGCCTAGTGCCTTGTGTCTAGTGGCAGCCCACCAAGCCGCCAATGCTGGGAAGCGGCGCGTCCCCTCGCGATAAAAAACACGGATACGTACCATCAATATCTGGACCTGTCGGGGAGTCTATCAGAGAGCTACAGCCAATGAGAGGGCAAAACACGGGTTGAGGGGAAACCTGGGGGAGGAGGGCTCGTCTGTAACAACAGGAACTGACTGTATGTGTTGCATTTGCAACATGGACCAAAGTTGTTGTTGCACCTGGGGTGTTGGATGTTTGCATGAATAACACAGTGACTGATCTACAATACATAGGGGAAATAGTAAAGACGTGTGGAAACGGGCTATTATGTGAACATAACATCACCAAGCACGACCACGGCCGTCACTTCTTGAATGTATTAGGGACAAAACGTAGTTTGGAGACCTCTGGGATTACTCCTGGTGAAAGATCTGGTAGTGTGTGACCTCCTGTTGATGGTCAGTCATGTAGTGTGAAAACCACAAGGACTAAAAGAGCAGGTTGTGTAGTGAGAACAGTACAGCCATCTGACCACTTTGAAGCTCTTGTAGTGTGAGCTAGGCTTAATTGGATTCAATAAGAGGATCTGGATTTGATAAACAATTTAGCTCCTCAATTGGGATTAAATAAAATGCTATCAAATCCCAGACCTATTCTGAAAGCACCAGTAATCATCATCCAGTTATTGTGATTGATATTTAGGTATTCAGTCTAAACTATTATATATAACTATAGCACTACAACATCTCACAGGAGCTGCTGACATCCTTTGTGGTCACTGTTCTGCTGATTGTCTGGAAAAGTCTGTAAACTTGAAGTCTTAAACGAACATTACAGAATTTGAAAGATTTGTACACACAGCAGCCGATGGACACATGCTGATCACACTAAGATCCCACTTGCGACCTTCCGATTGTGGGTTAGTCTTTTCAACAAGACCACCTTTCCTACAGCTGGCTCAGCATTTGTGAAATGTTATATTGGTACCGAGGGTGGATGGATGGAGCTCACACTGTGGAGTGCTACAGCAGCATGTTCAGCTGTTCATAGATCACTGCACAGTTAAGCTTCCTGTCTGTTATTTCATTTGTTGGCCCTTATGTGCGCGGCTGCATGGGCATACAGCTTTGTTGTATTTTGGGTTTCTGTTGAAGCTTAACATTTTCAGGAAACTCAACAGATTGTCTTTGATGAAGGTGGACTTACGTGTGCATGCACGTCTAGTGAGAGCAGGGAGAACACTAGAAGATGGAATCAAACCCACAACATTAAAGGCACATGCAATCATGCATTTCTTCAGTCTGATGGAGATGTAGCTCAGCTCAGCTCTCTTCTGTTTTGGAGTTGTCTTTCAGTGAAGTAGACATCTCTGTCAGCTGGCACATGTGGGTAGAGTTTTGCATTTAAGACCAATGGCAGAAACCCTGGCTCCTTTCCTGTTATATAACTTGAAAACCTACTTGAGTTTCATCACCCTGGGATACAGTTGTCTGAAAGGTTGAAAGGTTTTTGTAATGCAAAACTGCCAAACATGAGGTTTATTTGGATTTCTAGCAGGCTGCTGCACGGAGGTTGAGGTTTCTTATCTGCCCTGTTGTCTTAATAGTTTTAAGTCTGAGTAAGACTGCAAGCGCTCCATGACCCCCTGCACAAACAGGAGAAGGCGGGGGAAGCCTTGTAAACACACACATACAAACTCCTTGTGTGTCCAATGTGGGATTACTGTGGTTGGTTCACATCTCCACTGAAGAGTGCCTGTCCTCGGGCAGAGTCAGAAAGAACACGTGCCCTGAAAGCCGCGTGGTGTCAGGCCATCTCTCTGCTCCACTGCTTCACTCACCCCTGCAGCCTGCGCATTCTCTCAGCTAGCATCGCCTTCATCCCTGTTATTTGCCCTCCCACCCAACTCCTCTGCTGCCCTCCGTCCTCTTCTCCCGTGTTCATTTCACACTCCATTTCCAGCTCAACACCCCAGCAGTCCGCACCGGATTGGATTCCAAACCAATTTTGTCTCTATGAATACTTCTTAGTTCCGCTTTCCTTTTTGCAATTACTTTCTAATTTTCAGCCCCATCTTGTTTCCTCTTGCAGCGGGCTGGTAGCTGCTAGCTGCTAGCTGCTAGCTGCTATCTTCGGCTCCAGGAGCCCACAAGAGAGCAAAAGCAAGCAAATTGGCCCTGCTGTCCGATTTGTCAACATGAGGCTGAGACGGTACATCAGGCCTCTTGTTGCAACTCATGACCTTGTGTTAAAGCATGATGGGATATTTAACCCAAGGCTTTGCCCTGGATGGACTCTGATATGGCCTCACTGTGAGGACTAGCGTAGCTGCAGCCTGGTAGTCAGCATTACATCAAGGAGCGTCTTTGTGTCCTATACTGCCAGGGCAGTGATTAAACTCCCCCCCCCCCCCCCACACACACACACACACACACACACACACACACACACACACACACACACACACACACACACACACACACACACACAATCATCATCATCATCATCATCACCACCACCATCATCAGCTGAACTTCTGTAACCATCCTTCCTGATGAGGTTGTTTGTATTCAGATTAACACAGCAGGCCTGAGTGACACAAGGGGTAATGACAGCAGATGTTGCGTCTGCACATAAATTCACAAAGGGGCAGAGATCAACCCCTTAAACGCAACTGTACTCTCTTTCTACCTTGCGTTACAAGTTCACAAAATGTACTTACACCATCAATGGATTATATTCATCCAGGGAGGGTGGGTTTATCTGCCCTATCGGAGCAGCGGGGGATCGGCATTGCATTCGCTTTACTGGAGCTGTTGCCCCCGCGACCCGACCCGGATAAGAGGTTGAAGATGAAGATGAGACTGTCAACCCTTGCTGCGATAAAATGAGAGGTTATCTAAAGGAAGTCTGGTGCTCGGAAAAACTACCGCTTTTGTCCACAAGGGCCGCCAAAATCAACATAAAAAACAAAAAGTTCCTCGTAGCAGCTTTATCGATTGATAATTGTCAAATTGCTGCAGATTATTTTTTGTTTGAGCAACTCACATGGTAAATTCAGTAATACAATGCTAATTTTATCAGTACAACAACACAGACATATCATAAATTATTCTAGTCATTTCTACTTTGCAGATTTTTTGTTCAGAGTTGAGGTTCAATTCAATTCAATTCAATTTATTTTTATATAGCGTCAAATCACAACAGAAGTTATCTCAAGACGCTTTATATATAGAGCAGGTCTTAGACCATACACCATAGTTTAGAGACCCAACAAGATCCACCAAGCGCACTGTGGCCAGGAAAAACTCCCCGTTTAGTGGGAAGAAACCTGGAGCAGAACCGGGCTCTGGGTGAGAGGCCATCTGCCGAGACCGGCTGGGGGGGCGGGGAGGGGGAGAGGGAGGGAGAGAGAGAGAGAAGCAACCACAATAATAGCCCAGCAGCTGTAATAATTAATACAAGTAGGACTAATAACACAAAACCAATAGTAGTGGATGAGATATTTTTGGATTGTACATTTGATGGAGCCTTTTTACTGTAGTTGTATGAATGGGAGTGACTGTGTGGTTTTTAGCAGAGACTTGCCATTATATGGAGCCCTGTCCCTCTTCATGCTCTTCTCATCTGTCCATCTATGTGTTGATGTCCCGTTACCCAGAGGAGCAGCACTGTGCTTCTGGAAATCAGGAACGTTGGCCTGTACAGTTGTTACATTTGGGTGTAATTGTATGGTTTCACACACAAGGCATTGTGGTGGACACTGAACATGTGAGCTGCAATGATGATGATGAAGAAGATGTGAACCCTGTTTTACCCTTAAGGCACTGACCACAGTTCTCTTGTTTCTTTGTTTCCGTTGAATAACCAGCGGTTAAGAGGCTGATGAAAGAGGCTGCTGAACTGAGGGATCCCACTGAGCACTACCACGCCCAGCCACTGGAAGTAAGTTCACCATACGATACCACTGGGCTGTAGTGCCTGTGTGGTGACAGTATTTGCTTAGTTAATTACTTTACCACCACAACAAACACCATTTCCCAACCTGTATAGTCTAATATCTTTGCTGAAGATGTAAAGTCAATACAAGAAGGAGGCATTTTTTTAGTTTTAGGAAATTCTGGTTTCATACATCTTGGATGTTATTCTTATGCTATAGTTTAGTCCATACTTTCTATCAGTAATAATAACAACATTGTATAATGTGGGGACACCACAACATAAGAGCCAGGTGTGTCGAGAAACACGAGCAGAGGTATTATCACCAACATTTTGTGTGCCACATTCAGTTTTAGCTCCAAATAAAGTGATTTAAATAATCTGGCAGCTGTAGTGGAGCTCAGGTGCTGGTTGGCCATTAACCGGTTGTTCAATCCCAAATTCCTACTACAGTATTTACATGTCAAAGTGTCCTGGAGCAAGATGCTCAACCCCAGATCGCTCCTGATGTGAAAACCTTTGGCTTGGCCTTTTGGCCTCTTTCAACCCAGTTCACCCTATTTGCATCACAATGTATGAACACAGAAAAACATCACACACATACATACCTGCAAACTAAGGCAGGGGGGCTGAGTGAGTGAGCAGAGAATGACACCTACTGTAGGTGAATGTATCACTAGGTGAAAAACTTTCATAGCGAACATTAACTTGCATTGTTACTATGATGTTTGGAGGCACCTTATTTGCTCAGGCTAAAGTGAATTACGCAAGAATGATAGTCCATGGCATGCGTGAGCTTGTCGGGAGTCAAGTTTGATTACCTGCAGCCTGAGCAAGTAAAGGAAATCAACAATCTAATGGTGCTCAGATAACAATGTCAACGACAGCAAAACCGGGAGCTAGTGAACAGTTTTAGGTTCCTGGGAATCAGCATCACAGACAAACTGACATGGTCAGCTCACACCTCCACCCTGGTAAAGAAAGCTCAGAAACTTAAAGGACTCCTTCACCCACGACCATGACCCATGACCGTTTGGATATCCATCACTGGCCCGTGTTACCTTGAATTCTTGAAGAAAACTTTGTTTTTCTCGCATGCCTCCACGGTAAACGAAGAATCAAAAAATGGAGAAAAGTCTTGATGAATTGAAGTAACTGGGGGCCGCGTTACACAACAGCAAAACTACATCAAAACATCTGTTTACAAACTCTCACTCAGCTGGTGCAGAATAATCCCAATCTCATTTATCCAGTCGGATGCTCACTACTTCCCAAACACATGCACCTTCACTAAAGCCTGACTGTTTAAAACACTTCGGACTCGTGCAGTGAGTTGCATGTGTTTGGGAAGTAGTGAGCCTCCATTTACTTCAATTCATCAAGACTTTTCTCCATTTTTTGATTCTTCTTTCACTGTGGAGGCATGCACGAAAAACTTTTCTTCAAGAATTCAATGTAATGGGGTGAGTAATTGACATACAAATGGTAATTTTGTGGGTGAAGCAAAATTTCCCCTGCCAAGTTCTTGTTAACTTTTACAGAGGAGTAATAGAAAGCTTCCTGACTGGAAACAGTACAGTACAGTGTTAGTGTGCACGGCTCAGGACAGGAGGGCTCTTTGATAGGTGATTCAAATTGCCCAGAACATCATTGGTACCCATCTACTGAGCATCAGTGATATGGGTGAGGTGAGGTGCCTGTATAGAGCCCAAAGGATATTAAAAGACAACAGCCGGTTCACCCTGCTGCTAACGTCTGATACAGAAGTTTCCACTGTCATACCACCAGACTACAGAGCAGCTTCTGTCTTCAGGCTGCAAGACTCATCAGCTCATCCTCCGTACTCCACCATAAAAATAGTTTAGTTTTTTCTTGTGTAGCATAAAGGAACTACAACTTGCATTTCGTTGTGCAACTCTGTGTTGTAGAATGGCAATAAATGAACCTCGAACCTTGTCCTGAAAATAACAAGATATGATATACCTAAGACAAGTAGTTAGTGTCGTTCCAAAATCCTGTGAATAACGGTAGAGAAAACAAGTGGTTAAATTTTATAGAATCATAATTTAAGAAAGATAAATATAATTTGACTTTCTTTATCAGTTGGATATTGCCCAATTAGAATAACATAGATTAGCACAACAAACAGCTGTGGGGGTAACACTCCCTTCAGACAGACATGAGAAGTCACAGGTTCGGTGTCTCCTGATGAACATGGGACATTTCTCTCTTTTTGCAGGATAACCTCTTTGAATGGCACTTCTCCGTTCGCGGGCCCCCAGATTCTGATTTCGATGGCGGGGTTTACCACGGCAGGATCGTGCTTCCCCCGGAGTACCCCATGAAACCCCCCAGCATCATCCTCCTCACGGTAAGACGCAGATGAAGGCTGACCTCTCAATCACATCCAATTACTCTCCCGCTGAAGCATGACAGGACGATGTCAAATCAGATGATGAAAGAGTGGAGAATGGATAGCATGTACACATGTAGTGACAGTTAGATCAGAGCCTGGGCTGTCATCACACTGTCAGAGGGAATTGCACTGGTTTTGTGAGAATGTCTCATTATATTCAGACAGCTGTATGACAGGCTGATAAAAGCTAGACTACTCTCAAGTCTTTTGACAGACACTTTTTCACTGTGTCCTTTTTATAATGTTTCTTTTTCAGTTGGCATACATTGTTTGAAAACTCTTACTTTTGCAGAATGCATGATTCAAACGTCCATGTCTGTCTGCTTGTAATAATATTGTCTCATATTTTGAGAATATATATTTGATTCAGGCACAGCGGTGCAGTGGTTAGCACTGTCCCCTCACAGCAAGAAGGGCACAGGTTCAAATCCTGCTTGGGGTCCTTCTGTGTGGAGTTAGCATGCTCTACCGGTGTTAGTGTGGGTTTTCTCCGGTTCTCCGGTTTCCTCCCACAGTACAAAGACATACAGGTTAGGTTCATTGTTGACTCTAAGGGTACATCCCAGAGCTCTTAATTGCATCCGCGTTTCCCTCACTTGTGTCTTTTCCTTACGTCTTAGTCCCTCCCACCAGGGAAGCATGGAGAGACGCAAGGAAACCATGCGAGGAGAGAGGAAACGAGGAAATGTGTTTTAAGAGAAATGACACGTCGTTTCCTCTGAAGCGCCACGTGAAGCGACGTCCGTTTCTGATGACAGCAGCAGCTGATCACAGCTGGATCAGCTGTCAGTCAGCTTTAACAGCTGTAGAGACTTTAGATAGAGTTTATGTCTGAACTGATCTAATACTAATAAAGACACACAGTTGTTCTCAGTGGTAGAGCAGCAGTGTTTTCTCTCTGTAGCCTGTTACCTGTTTAACAAACACCTGCACATGAATAACAGCTGCAGTCTGTATTTCTACTGTGGACTGAGTCCTGCTTAGAGGACCAGGAACCATCTCTACTGGCACAATATCTTTATATTATTTATTCATTATTAGCGTCTGTAGTTATTTATATTCTGATTGTGAATTCATTATTTAATAACCCAGAATATGACTATGGTGTATTTTGAACACTGGACATTATTTATTAGGCTGAATGTTTCAGGGAAAATGTAAATGATGTAACTCATATCAAACCCGACATTCAGGAATTATCAGCCTCATGTGACTGAATGGAAATGAGGATAAATGATGTAAAATGTGTTTGTTGCTGACAGACAGACTCTCCTTCTCTCTCTGACTTTAATAGTATCCTTAATAAAAGTTAATAACAGATCATGAAAAAAAAAAATCATTCTATTAAAGGGACTATTTGTAACTTTCAGAAATGCTTGTTAACAGCGACACCTGTGGCCGTTAAGTCAACGAAAGTCAGCGTTGTGCTTGCGCTTGCTCGCTCTAAATAGACATGAATGAGCATCGCTCAAAACAGTGAGGCGACACACGTCAGCTAAAATATCACTCTATATTTCAGCTTCTTGGTAGTAATGTTAGCTGACCAGACGAAGGTCTCTCCATGAATCAATGCTGATCCTAGTGTTGGCTTTTCCTGCCTCAGCCCTGCTGCCTCCGGGGCTGAAGCAGGAAAAGAAATGTTATCGTCTCCGAGCGCGCCCGCAGGGAGACACCGGCACCCGGTCAGAGATGATAACGTTTCTCTCTGCGGAGACCCGTCACTTCACAAGACACGGGAAACCTCTGTTGGTCTGGAGGAGCTGCAGCAGTTATTTCTGCACAAACGTCCCCTGTACATTCACTAGATATTCTCAGAGCTAAACTAACTCTTCTGCAGTGTGTACTGAGCGCGCGTGCACTTGCAGAGGTGGAGCGAGACAGCGAGAAAGCGCGCAGTGTGTGAGTGAAGGCAAGCAGGCAGAGGAGCAGAGACTCCGGCCATATATGCGACGAGCGCGCATGGGACCCCGGCCCGGTAGATTTATACATGTAAGAAGTTACAAACAGTCCCTTTTAAATGCAGAAAGATGTTTTAAACCCGTTTATCAGGTATTATAAACCCCTCACAGTGACAGGCTGCTTCACTCTCGGTGTGTGGAGGAGAGATACTGCAGGTCCTTCTGCTGCTGTTCAGAGCTTCAGTTAACAGATTTTAACTAGACGGTGACTCAGAAGACAACTAAGATATAAAACATTTAATCTGTGATCTGTCTTCACTCCGGTATAAAACTACAGTGATGTTGAGAGGTTAAGTTATCAGATCAGTCCGGTCGGCAGCAGCGTCCAATCAGTAACTCATATCCAATAAGGGGGCGTGTCAGTCAGTAAAAGGCTTCCGTGAAGGCTGCTCTCGTGTATCCTCGCTCATCACTCCTCCGAGATCCCTCCCCGCTCCTCGATCCTCGATCCTCAGAGATCCCTCCTCGCTCCTCGATCTTCGCTCCTCGCTCCTCAGAGATCCCTTCTCGCTCCTCGCTCCTCAGAGATCCCTCCTCGCTCCTCGACCCTCGCTCCTCTGAGATCCCTCCTCGCTCCTCGCTCCTCGATCCTCGCTCCTCGCTCCTCCGTGCAGAAATAAGAGCTTTGGGACGGTCTTCAAGATGGCGCACCAGAACAGCTTCCGGTTCAAGCGAGGATCGAGGAGCGAGGAAACGACAAATAAGAGAATTGAGATGCACCTTAAATATCCTGTAGGTGTGAATGTGAGTGTGAGTGTGTCTGTGTTAGTCCTGTGATAGTCTGGTGACCTGTCCAGGGTCAATGTCAGCTGGGATCAGGTCCAGCCCCCCCGCCACCCCGAATGGGATAAACAGTTACAGATAATGGATGGATGTATGTTTTATAAATGTATTTCCACCATACTCACCTTTACATCATGTTTATTGCCTTCCCTCCTAGCCGAATGGAAGATTCGAGGTTGGGAAGAAGATTTGTCTGAGCATCTCTGGCCACCATCCAGAGACCTGGCAGCCCTCCTGGAGCAGTAAGTTTCCTCAAAGACAAGTCACATGTTCTCCACATGTAGCTCATGCCCTGAGTTCCTTCTCCAACTACAAGTCACTGTTTTAGTGTAGTCTGGAGAGTCTGAACATGATGAAGTGCCCTTCCAGCAGAGAAACGTGATGAAGTGCCCTCTAGGCCTTAAAATGAAGAAAACACCATGAAGTGCAATATAGGCTGTCCTGCATACCAGACCTGCACCTCAGACAGCTTGAGTCCGCCACTGGAGGCCGGTGCAATTCTACTCTAATGGCTCACATGGTACATGAAACATGATGTGCATTTTCACACTACTTCCATCAGTACAACAGAGGCATGTTACATTCACCACTCTGCTGTGCTGAGTTTCTCTTTTTAACACAAATACTCTTTTCATTCACTAATTCATTCTATAACACTTAGACATAGTTTTTTTAGAGCTATTAAGCTACCATCAATACAACTGAACACTTCCTGAAAAGGTTCTTTCATTTCAAGAACAGAAGAAATTAGGAGATGCGGGGTTTTATTTTGAAACATCTGTGCAGGAAGTGTTAACAGCAAATGACTGAAGATGATTAGTGGATGCACAGTATTTTCCAGTTAAACTCCGAGCAGCAGAGTGGTGAGGTGACCTTGCTGCTGTACTGGTTGAATTAGTGCTGTGGAAATGTACGTCATGTATAGTTGTGTGTAACATGGAACAGCTACAATCTTTATATCTATCTATCTTTCTGAAGATTTCTCTCGAAAGAACCTTATATCTTTAGTGTTGATCACTGCAAAATAACTCATATTTATTGAGCACCTGATGGTGAAAATCTTCATTGGTATAAGGGCATATTTCTGTACCCCCAGATTCAAAACTGATCATTTATTTCTAGTGAGAACTCTTTTTGGTTCTCTGCTGTCTGTTCTGCTTTTATGCTACTTTGTGGCATTTAATCAGGGGACACTCAGTGGGAGACGATGCATCTTCCTCAGAGCATTTTCCCTACTAGTTCCCTCTCATAACACAAAACGGTTTAAATCAATAAAAGAATAAAATCAAAGACAGAAGTTGCTCTAAACCTCTTTTTACCAACGACTTCCCTGATGGGTTCTAAAAGTGCTGTGTAAAAGTTGTCCCATCCTTTTTGGAATGACCACAGGAAGCCGGGCTGGATAATTGCACCGAGTTCTGCACTTCACAGCCAGGCCAGCTGCTGGCCAAGGGTAAAGATGCTATAGTTGTGTAATTATCAGTATTTTATTGTGAGAAAAATTTTAAAGTTAGCCATAAACTATATGAATTAAATTGCTCCATAATTAATTTCAAATGCTGCCTCATTATGTCCAATTTGGCACTGTAACTCTTTGAGAGTCCTACAGGATCTCATCTTCAGATATCCTACAGCTAATTCAATTTCAATTCAATTTATTTTTGTATAGCGTCAAATCACAACAGAAGTTATCTCAAGACGCTTTATATATAGAGCAGGTCTATGACCGTACACCATAGTTTAGAGACCCAACAGTATCCACCAAGCGCACTGTGGCCAGGAAAAACTCCCTGTAATAGCTAATACAAGTAGGACTGATAACACAAAACCAATAGTGGTGGATGGAAAGAGTGATAGTACAACTATCGGAATTGATGTCATTGGATCGTCCTCAGACGGGCTTTCAAGCAGAGCTTCCAGCTATCTCAGTCCACCATACATCTGGCTAGCTCGCCAGCACTGTCCAGCATCTCTCCTCAGTACGTCCATGTGTGTTGGTGTGGGACGTCCCTGTGATCGATGCCCGTGCGTTGGTTCCCGCAGCATCAGCATGCTTGCTGGGAGTTCTTGATGTCTTTGGCAGTGACCGAGAAGTGGTATTCTCCAGGCTGCCACTTTGTCACTAAGTGTTGGTAATCCCTCGTTAGCCTTGGTAGTCCCTCGTACAGACGGAGTTAATTAATGATGGTAGCAGTTGGTGTCAAGCAGGCACCGGACGCGGTAGCAGATGCAGCCACGATACCGGAGACAACCAGATCCAGGTGAAACCCCGCTCCAAGTGTACCCCTGCTCCAGGTGTGACCCCGCTCCAGGTGTGACCCCGCTCCACGGTTACCTGCGAGACAAGGAGGCACAAGGACTCTTGGGAAGGAATAAAGTTAGTAACAACATGGACATGGGACATGAGTATATACAGAAGGAGAGGGGAGCTCAGTGTGTCATAGGAAGTCCCCCGGCAGTCTAGGCCTATAGCAGCTTAAGTATAAGCGTTATCAAAGAGGAAAGTCTTTAGCCTACTCTTAAATGTAGAGAGGGTGTCTGCCTCCCGGACTGAAACTGGGAGCTGGTTCCAGAGAAGAGGAGCTTGATAGCCGAAGGCTCTGGCTCCCATTCTACTTTTGGAGACTCTAGGAACCTCAAGTAACCCTGCATTCTGTGAGCGCAGTGCTCTAGTGGGGTAGTAGGGTACTATGAGCTCTTTAAGATATGATGGGGCCTTACCATTTAGCGCTTTGTAGGTGAGGAGGACGATTTTAAATTCTATTCTTGATTTTACAGGCAGCCAGTGTAGAGAAACTAATACAGGAGTAATATGATCTCTTCTCTAGTTCTTGTCAGTACACGTGCTGCAGCATTCTGGATCAACTGGAGAGTCTTAAGGGACTTATTGGAGCTGCCTGATAATAAGGAGTTGCAGTAATCGAGTCTAGAGGTAACACATGCATGGACTAATTTTTCTGCATCATTTTGACACAGGATGTGTCTGATCTTTGCAATGTTACGTAGATGAAACAAGGCAGTCCTTGAGGTTTGTTTTATGTGAGAGTTAAAGGACATATCCTGATCAAAGATAACTCCCAGATTCCTTACGGTGGTGCTGGAGGCCAGGGCAATGCCATCTAGAGTAACTATATCATTAGATAATTTGTTTCGGGGCCAAGTACAATAACTTCAGTTTTGTCTGAGTTTAACATCAGGAAATTGCAGGTCATCCAGGTTTTTATGTCCTTAAGGCATGCTTGAAGTTTAGTTAACTGGTTTGTTTCGTCTGGCTTGATCGATAGATATAATTGGGTGTCATCTGCATAACAATGAAAGTTTATGGAGTGTTTTCTAATAACATTGCCTAAGGGAAGCATATATAAGGTTAATAGAATTGGTCCAAGTACAGAACCCTGTGGAACTCCGTGACTAACTTTGGCGTGCATGGAGGACTCATCGTTGACATGTACAAACTGAGATCGATCTGATAAATAAGACTTAAACCAACTTAGTGCAGTTCCTTTAATGCCAATTAAATGTTCCAGTCTTTGTAATAGGATGTGATGGTCAATGGTGTCGAAAGCAAAACTAAGATCTAACAAGACAAGTACAGAGACAAGTCCTTTGTCCGATGCCATTAGAAGGTCATTTGTAATTTTCACTAGTGCTGTCTCTGTGCTATGGTGCACTCTAAATCCTGACTGATAATCCTCGAATAAATGATTGTTCTGTAGAAAGTCACACAGCTGACTGGCAACTGCTTTCTCGAGGATTTTGGAGAGAAAGGGGAGGTTAGATATAGGTCTATAGTTGGCTAGGACCTCTGGATCAAGAGTGGACTTTTTAAGAAGAGGTTTAATTACAGCTACTTTAAAGGACTGTGGTACATAGCCTGTTAGTAAAGACACATTGATCATATCCAGTAAAGAGGTGCTAACTAGAGGTAAAACTTCTTTAAGCAGTCTAGTTGGGATGGGGTCTAGGAGACAGGTAGATGATTTAGATGAAGAGATCAGTGAAGTCAGTTTGTGGAGATCGATAGGAAAAAAAAGAAGTCTAAATATATATCAGGCTGTACAGCTGTTTCTAAGGTTCCTAAGTTTGAGGATAAATTGGTACCAGTTGACGGTAGGAGGTGATTCATTTTGTCTCTAATAGTTATGATTTTATCATTAAAGAAACTCATGAAGTCACTACTACTGAGGGTTGTAGGAATACATGGCTCAATAGAGCTGTGGCTCTCTGTCAGCCTGGCTACAGTGCTGAATAGAAACCTGGGGTTGTTCTTATTTGTCTCTATTAATGATGAGTAATGGGCTGCTCTGGCATCACGGAGAGCCTTCCTATATGTTTTAAGACTATCTTGCCAGACTAAATGAGATTCTTCCTGTTTGGTGGAACGCCATATCCTTTCCAGTTTCCTCGATGCTTGCTTTAATTTGCGTGTTTGAGGGTTATACCATGGAGCTGACTTCCTTTGTTTTATTAACTTCTTTTTTAGAGGGGCAACAGAATCAAGTGTGACTCGCAGTGAGCCTGTAGCACTATCTACAAGATGATCAGTTTGGGTGGGGCTAAAGTTAACATACGAGTCCTCTGTTATATTGAGACATGGTATTGAATTTAATGCTGATGGAATCACTTCCTTAAATTTAGCTACAACACTATCAGATAGACATCTAGTGTACACACTTTTGTCTGATGGTGTATAGTCTAGTAATAAGAATTCAAAAGTGATTAAATAATGGTCTGATAAAAGAGAGTTCTGTGGAAAAACAATTAAATGTTCAATTTCAACGCCATATGACGTAACAAGGTCGAGGGTGTGGTTAAAGCGGTGAGTGGGTTTATGCACGTTCTACGAGAAACCAATTGAATCTAATGAAGAGATAAACGCAGTACTGAGGCTATCATTATCAACGTCCACATGAATATTAAAATCACCTACTATAATGACTTCATCTGTTTTCAGGACTAAGCTTGATAGAAACTCTGAGAATTCAGATAGAAATTCAGAATATGGGCCTGGAGCGCGGTACACTATAACAAAGAGAATTGGCTGTAGTGTTTTCTAGGTTGGGTGTGAAAGACTAAGAACAAGGCTTTCAAATGAGTTATAATTTTGTTTAGTTTTAGGGTTTATTAATAGGCTTGAGTCGAAGATGGCTGCAACTCCACCTCCTCGGTCGGTGTCTCGAGGAATGTGAGTATTAATATGACTCGGGGGAGTGGATTCGTTTAGGCTGACATATTCTTCATGACACAGCCAGGTTTCAGTAAGACAAAATAAATCAATGTGATTATCTGATATTAAATCATTTACTAGTAGAGCTTTAGATGACAGAGATCTGATATTTAAGAGTCCACATTTAATTCTCCTGTTTTGTTGCTTTATTGCAGTGCTAGTGTTAGATTTTATTAGATTATTATGTTTAACTCCTCTTCTGTTTACTTTTGAATGTGTTTATGATTAAAGCACAGAGTTCTTCAGAGATCTAGCCTCTTCATTTTGTTCTCAAAGTGCACCAGATTGATGCATATAACTTTTTTCAAAATTTCTGTAGTTCAATGTCACGAGAGTTGACGGAAATTCATGCAGTGGGCTTTTTTCAGTAGTGATATATTACAGTTAAAAAACTAAAACTGAAATGAATTTACTTTCATTTTTATTAGTCTTTTTTTTAAATGTGGTAATATGGTTTCAGTTTAGATTTAGGTTTTCTTAGAAGACATACACGTAGTTAGTTTCACTTTACTAAAAATATTTTTCACTGCTGATTTTTGATTCAGTTTTAGTTTACAATAACAACCCTGGTCACAACCCTCGCAAGATGACTCGTTTATCAGAATTTGATCAATTCGGTCCGATGACATTTGGGAAGTCTAAGAGCCACACAATAGAATTATTTATTTATCCCCGTTCAAACCCAGAATATTAGTGGTGCATGTGCAGTGTGTCAATGTCTGGTTATTGTAATAAAATCCACTGTGGATAACCTTCCTTTAAAGTTGGCTTCAGAGACAGTCCGATATAACGGGCTTCCAGATGCTTCATTCAGTATACTGGATGGACCGGAGCACAGACCAAACACAGCCAGTCATAACAGAGACACAAACAAACCCTTGACCCTGACCATATTGTCAGGGTCAAGGGTTTGTGAACGTTTCCTGTGCCAGCTGGAGAATGTGTGAGTACAGACACATGGTGGATGTCCTCACGTAGGCCAGGGTAAATCCAGGCTTACGCTCAGAATACAAAGCATCACTCCCACTTATGTAACACGGGCACTGAACATGACGACATGTGCAGCCCGCCGTGTAATTTAACCTTCTCTGTTTTACCCAGGAATGTTGAAGAACGTGCTCTGATTTTAATGTTTCTCATCTCCTCTTTGTTTTTTCTCTTCTTTATCTGTTTCTCTTCCAGTCCGAACCGCCCTAATAGCTATAATCGGATTCATGCCAACAAAGGGAGAGGGAGCAATAGGATCTCTTGATTATACTCCAGAAGAGAGGAGGGCCCTCGCCAAAAAGTAAGATTTGGTGGATGAAAATCTTTCCAGTGTTTACTCTCTGCAGAGCATGTGTTGTGTGTGCACGTCTATGGATAGAGAATGATAATGAGGTGAGTGGTGTGGAACAGTGTGCATGCTGGATTAGCAACCACACAGGTTGAGGATATGATCAATGTGGACAGTACATGCGTGATGCTGGTTGGATGGCATTAACACAGCAAACTCCATCCGAGTATGCAATGTAATCAGCACCTGAGCCTCGGTGGACATGCCTACCGCTAATAACTCACAAAAGGGAAGCCAGTCCTGGTATTACAAGATGACAAATTCATTATCGCCAAAATACCCGATCTCTGGAGGGAGCATGAGTGGGCACGTTGCTCTTCATTTCCCACTGCGTTTCCCTCGGAGGAAACGGTCCAAAGCCAGAGAAGGAGGGGATCCAGCTGAAGCAGATGACGGGGGTCTTAATCAGCGGGCTGTTTCATTAGCACATGGAGATGAGATAGACAGGAAGACGCACTTTGCTATAAATATATAGCTGCTTATCTCCCTGATGGAAAACCCTTTTTTTTGTTTTACTCTGTCTAAGGCTGAGGCAGCACTTTTCTTCATCTCCTGTTCCTGTGTCCACGGTGGTTCATGAGAGCTGTCAGTCAGAAAAGGGCCTCTGCGCAGCTAGATTGTTTGCTAAGATATTTGTCAATTATTTTGAGTTTGCGGAGTTTGTGACTGACAGGTGAGCTGCCAGAGTTGTTGTCCAGCTTGTGATGTGGCAGGGCAAACACAGGGGGCCCTGTGGCTGGAGGTCTGGGAAGTTTCAGAAACGAATATGAATAATGTCATTCATTTCTGACACCTGGGTGCACACTTCATCGAGGAGACATGCTGTCATTGCAAGTAATATACGGTGTAAAGATATAATGTCATGTTGGGGGAATGTTGTGAACTACTTTTCTGGAGCAAAGTTGTTGAATTAATTGTCAAATAAATACATAATTTATCCCAGTAAGAATAGTTTGAGTTGAATTAAATCACAAAAAATTATAATTATTTTCTAGTGCTGATAACTGGAGACAGACCTTACAGAAGAATATGCTTCCTCTGTCTGTTTGATGATGTCATCCAGATTGCTCCAAATCCTCGGATCAATTGCACAGAGCAGTGCACATATACAGTATACTGTATATGATAACATCTGCTCTAGGGATGTCCCAATTCCATCTCAAATATCGCAATCACGGCCGATCAAGGCAGTTTAAACTGGTCGGTATCAGCTGTCACACAATACAATGCAGAGCTGTTTTATATGTCTATATCTCTATGTCTATATCAATCTCTCTCTCTCTCTCTCTCTCTCTTTATATATATATATATATATATATATATATACACACAGCATATACACCGATCAGCCATAACATGATGATCACCTGCCTAATATTCAGTAGGTCCCCCTTTTGCCGCCAAAACAGCCCTGACCCGTGGAGGCATGGACTCCACTCCTGAAGGTCTGCTGTGGTATCTGGCACCAAGCCATCAGCAGCAGATCCTTTAAGTCCTGGAAGTTGCGAGGTGGGGCTTCCGTTGATCGGACTTGTTTGTCCAGCACAAATTTGGAGGCCGAGTCAACACCTCCAACTCGTTGCCATCCACATGATGTCAAAGAAAACATGATTCATCAGACCGGACCACCTTCTTCCATCGCTCCGTGGTCCAGCTCTGATGCTCACAGGCCCATTGTAGGTGCTTTTGGCGGCGGACACGGGTCAACACGGGCACCCTGACTGGTCTGCGGCTACGCAGCCCCATACGCAACAAACTGCTCATCACTGTGTGTTCTGACACCTTTCTATCAGAACCAGCATTAACTTGTTCAGCAGTTTGAGCTCCAGTAGCTCTTCTATTGGATCAGACAACACGGGCCAGCCTTCGCTCCCCACGTGCATCAATGAGCCTCGGGTCTGACCCTGTCGCCGGTTCACCGGTTCTCCTTCCTTGGACCACTTTTGGTAGGTCCTGACCACTGCAGACCGGGAACATCCCACAAGAGCTGCAGTTCTGGAGATGCTCTGACCCAGTCGTCTAGCCAGCACTATCTGGCCCTTGTCAAAGTCGCTCACATCCTTACGCTGGCCCATTTATTCTGCTTCCAACACAAAGTTCAAAGTTCAAAATGTTCACTTGCTGTCTAATATATCCCCCCAGTGTCCTCTGTCCTCCATCAGTCAGTATCAGTCCTTCCTCCTGTCCTCTGTCCTCCATCAGTCAGTATCAGTCCTTCCTCCTGCACTCTGTCCTCCTCCATCAGTCAGCCAGCAGATAAGTTTACAAGAATTTACCAAACAGGTTAAAAGGCAAAGAGCCGTCCATCATAACTGGCTGTTTCCTACTGTTTCTCTCCAGTCTCTCTCCAGTCTCTCTCCATGAACTTCATACAGCCTCTCCTTGAATGTATTAATAGTGTTGCACTTGGTTGTTCCTTGTCTGTTTGTTTAGGAAAAAAACTTGTCAGACAAAGCACCCCCTCCCCATTGGAAAGGGAGTTTCAGATGCACCTTGTTTGAAGCATACAATGCCTTAAAACCTTCCGGCCACTAAATGTTACCAAATGTGAGATGAAATTGCAAGACCAACCCTCCTGGACCAATGATTGACACAACATCTCCAACGTGCTGCTGTCCTCTCAGTATGAATCTCAGACTTTACAAACAAAATTTCCAGTTCAGCTCGGATGTGTTCTTGATGAACAGAAAGTCTGCCTAAAAGGGTTCAAACAGTCATAAACCAACCATGGAGACTGTCTACATGGCATCTGCTTTTGGAGACTGTAGTCCTGTATACCTGTTTAAACTGTGTGACATGATAACTGGAGGCGTAAGAGAACATTCACCGTGCCTTGCAAACTGTCTGATGCCTAATAAGCCCAGCTTCTTCCCCGACTACATCTTGACTTCACTTGAATAGAATCCAATTTCAGTTTGGCTCCGGAGGAAAACACTGATTTGGATCATTTAATACCATAATGTATCCAAATCTGTCCACGCCACCTTTAGCCTGAGGAGCGCCGCAGTGATGATGTGGTGTTCCTTAGAGCATGATTCATCCCTCCTCTTCACAGCTGTAACATCAGCCCATTAGCTGATGCGAGGGGCGATTAGCTTTTCTAAGACAGATCCACAGAAACCGCTTTAATGTGTTGCATCTTGATGTTTTCTCCACATCACTGCACTAAGCGACTGTGTTGAACCTTCTCTTAGCAATATTGCATTGAGCTTTGCTGTCAGGACTGACATGAGGGCGAAAAGGTACACGCAACGGTCTTAACCCTTAGCAGGGACCTGGTATTTGACTGTGCCACACAATACAAACAGACAGCCAGTGCCACACCCTTATCTACACATAGATGCACACAGCTTTTAAAGCTGGGTTTTCTGACAGTTTGTTTACAGGATTCAGCCCTGAAAAGTATGGGCAGCTATATCTAATCTGTACAACTCATAATCAAGGTGCCAAAGTACCATTGGCAGAACACCAGATGATGGTACATTTTTCTTTGGCAGATAAATCAATGTGCCTCCCACAGCACAGGCTGCTAACTTTGTGAAATGTAACTTTTAAATGCCGGATTCATTCAGAGTCTGCTTTCTTTTTCTTTGTTGGTGTTGACCACGGCACTCTCTGACCAACAGCCAACCAATCTCCACTGTGACTCTGTTGATTAGCTACCTGAGGTCTGTACTACGAAGCAGGATTTGGCGTTAGCGAGGTAACTTCAGGGTTAACCCTTCAGGGTTTTCAGTCCTACGAAGGTGGTTCACTTCTTACCGGGGTAGATCACCATGTTAATTGATGCTGAACAGCTAACCTGCTCCGGAGCAGGTTATGTTCCAGATAAGAGATCAACTCGTATGAAAGCACCGCCTACTGACCAATCAGAGCTCAGTGCGGGGATCGTATGGTAATATTACACAAAGACGAAGAAGTTACAGTCATATCAGACTAAAAACAACACAGTTTAAACTGAGAGATGCAGGAAGGACAGCTGGCTCTATGCTGTGGGTGTTTACCGCTTTGAATTATATTTTCATACTTATTTTTTTACTTGGTCTTGAGTCCGTTTCACACCGCCTGAGAGGGGGGATGCAGCTGAAAGAAGGTTCAAATAGTCATACACGCCGCATTACTGGGCATGATTAGGTGTAATCCAGTCATCCGTTCTACATTTAAAAGCTGTTTATATCTAGACGAGTAAATCTTACTTTTGAGTGTTCTGTTTAATTAATAACTCTGTTAATTTACGTATTCACACATCTGGAGTTTTTTCTTTTACCAGCTGTTCTTCCTGCATTTAGCAGCTTCAACTGTGTTACTTTGAGTCTGATTATGTGTTTAATTTCTTCGTATTTGTCTAATATAGTTTACTCTTTGTAAAATGTGCCGCTCTGCCTGTCTATCTGCAAATCTGTGGACTTGTCCATGTCTGTGATTGGTCAGATGCTGCAAACACCTCCCAGTTCATGTGAACGCGCTCATAACCAGACTGAGAAACCCTGGGTTGATTTACCGAGTTGATAACCACCTTCGTAGGACCGTTTAGCGAGATCTCGTTTGTTAGGGTTAGTGAAGCCAGATAACGAGAAGATACCCTGGGTATGTTGAACTTGCTTCGTAGTACAGGCCTCTGGTCTACGGCTCTTCACTGGGCTGTTTGATGACTTGATTTTAGGGTTAGAAGGTTTAGGATAGATTTGGATTCAGAATAAAGGGTAATTCCAATCAGATCAATCAATCCAAAGGCCAATCAGAGCTTTGTACTGTAAATCGATTTAAAGCAGCAGTGGATAGAAATGGCGCAAATGTGATTTAAAAAAAGTTATTTTTATAAGACGGTCACAATATCCTGACAGTAGTGCACGAGACAAAGTCTCCCGTCACGGGCTAGATGTTCTAAAGCCTGAAAACTGATCCACGAGGAGGAGCAGAAGTCTAGTTATCTCTCAGAACACTTGAATTACAATATGCTGAAAGGTTATTATGGGATTTTTGCCCAATGATGCCAAAAATATACTGCCTACTGAAGCTTTAAGAATGGGGACGTCCTCTCTCTACGTAGCTACGTATAGCTATGTTGTAGGTCAAGTTACAGAAATAACAACTCACATTGTTTCTTTGATCGTCACATCAAATGAACTGCTTGTAAAAATTGCTACCACAGCTTCAGAGACATCATTCACTACAGCTTGGTTAGGGCAACAACATGAAATGGGCTAACATGGGTCCATTGTTGCTGTTTGTTCCTTCTGACCATGAGTCATGCTAACTTTATACTTCCCGAGATTAGGGTAAGGCAGACTCCTAAACAAAGTATATTGTAGCAAGTAAAGAACGGTAACCCACAGCCTCACACGACATGTAAAGCAACCGCCCTGGAAATCATTTGTTTACATTCAGTTGGACTCAGAAAAAAGCGTTGAAATTATTAGTTTATGTAAGTCATTTTTATGTACAACGCTATGCTTTCCCAGATATATACACTATGCTGTTTTGCTGGAGTTGGGTTTCCCAAATCTCTACGAAGGAAGGTGCGAGAGAAAAGGTAGCATGACCCGTAGACAGAATGGATACATTTATTAGAATAAGACAATAATGCAGCTGTTACATTACGTATTTAAGATAAGGTGTTGCGGCTAAGGTATTACATCAGTGTTGATTGTATTTCAAACTTATTTACACTTCATGATGAATTACAAGAATGAGCCACTGTATAATTGCATACAGGTAGCATTACATATATCAGTGAAAAATGTAATTATTGTACAAGCTGGTTGGTAAAAAGTATTAGCAGGTAAACCTAAATTTACTGTGACAAGTGAGCAAGAACATTCATGTCGGGCCTGTTCATAATTAACAGGTCATTCATTTTGTTACTGAAGCACTGCCATTGTACCCACAGTAATATTTTCATTTGTGAAGCAGGTTGTTCTCTTATAGCGTGGAGGGACCTGGTATTCATCACATGGCCTGATACTGTCACAAGCAACTTAAAAAAAAATGAAGGTCTCTGAATCTTTGAAATGCTTTCTTTAAACTCGTTTTTATTGGACTTTAATAGTCCTGCATGCACGTCACCCTGTGCAATCTGACAAGCAGCTACACACATTCCACCATCAAGCACTGGAGACTGGGGTTGTTGTACATCAGTTTATTGACAGAGAAAGGGTGACTTGTGCTCGCCAGTGGTCCTCATCAGGGATGTCCAGGAAGTCACAGGCGAAGATGTCCAGCTCGTCCGTTGGCAAGGTACCCTGACGGTCTGCCAAGCTGTCGCCCCCGCCACCTTCGACACGAAGAGCTGTGAAGTCATCCGTCGCGGCTCCTCCGTAGGCAAGCGAGCACAGAACTGGCAAGCACCTGCGGAGTAAGTGCTGGTGCCGGTGTGAACAGCGCCGAGGCAGGATTCACAGCTGGGATGAAGGTCTGACGGAAGGATGTAGCCAACCCGGCAGCCGGTACACAGACGGACACCTCCAGACCTCTTCATCTTCGTTACTTCTTACTTGACTTGTTGATCGCTGAAAAAGAAATGGGGGCAAAACTATGGTCACACAGCTGTTATATGTTACAAGAGTGGACGTAAGGGGGGGCCATGCAGAGCATAACTGCAATGTCCCCAGTTTGATTCCAGCCAGGGGCCTTCGTTGCATGTTGTGATGAACTCCCCATGTACCATGTGCTCTCTGGTAGGTCCCAGGACTTCTGCTGTGAGGCGTGTGGCTGCTCCATGCACTCTGCCCTCCTGGCACTGACCCCCAACAGCAACCCCAGCGCAGAGGACCACAAGGCTAAAGAGCTGGCCCAGCAAATCAACTTCAAGGTACAAACACTAACTGTTAAACGAGTCCTGTCTGATGTTAGGGCAGGACAGTAAACACATTTCAATTTCCCTCAAATTTTTTGAGGAAGAACTCAATTCTAAAGTAATAAATAGTGTCTGAGGCTCATAATTTCTCATGTTTTACAAGATAGTTGATGATATTTAAGTTATGATTCTCCCTATTTTCTGATGTGTTGCTGTTTTAATTTGCAGTTGATGCTGTTTGTTGTTCATGTAAACCCAACACTTTCCATCAGTACAAAAACAGGGTCATGAGTTTCTCTTTCTGGCTGGACCGCAGTAAAGCAGGGCCAGCACTATAAACGTGAAAGTCTGTCCCTGATTTACTGAGTGAGGAAGTGAGGAATGGTCAATGGTAAATGGACTTGGACTTATATAGCGCTTTTCTAGTCTTCCGACCACTCAAAGCGCTTTACACTACATGTCAGTATTCACCCATTCACACACACATTCATACACTGATGGCAGAGGCTACTAAGGTGCCAACTTTGCCCATCAGGATTTAATCTAAATACTCATTCACACACCGATGGCTATGCCTCCGGGAGCAATTTGGGGTTAAGTGTCTTGCTCAAGGACACATCGACATGTGACCCGGAGCAGCCGGGGATCGAACCACCGACCTTCCGATTGGTGGACAACCTGCTCTACCCTCTGAGCCACAGCCGCCCAGGAAGTTTCCCCATCGGCCGTTGCTCTTTCAAAATGAATAGGTGCCACCAGCCACCAGGGGAAAGTGGAAATAAGCTGATCATTTCACGCAAAACAAACTGTGGTAAATGATAAATGGACTTGCATTGCAGTATAGAGGGGAGTGCAATAGGCTCTAAAGAGACTTATCTTGACATGGTCTGAACACATGTAGAATTTTCTTGCCAACATGTTAGCTTGAGCATTTAATATACGGCATTGCCTGTACACGTCGTCATCATCAGACACTTGATCTGTAATAAAGTGCCCCAGATATTTAGTTTTATTACAAACACATAGCAGTTGTCCTGATCGATAAAAAGCCGGAAAGTTGAGGTCCCTATCTTCTTTTGTTCTACAGATCATGACAACACTCTTTTTTGCATTGTATTGCACATCATATCTGACCCCATACTCGGAGCATATATTCAGCAGCTGTTGGAACCCAGCACTGCTTGGAGAGATAATAGCCAGATCGTCAGCATACAGAAAATGGTTTACCAGGGTGTTATCAATCATACAGCCTTTTTACAGCCTGTTAGTTGGTCAGATAACTCATTCATGTGCACATTAAAGAGGGCTGGTGAAAGTAACCCCCCTTGTCTTACTCCATTACCAACACCAAAAGGGATCGGAGACTCGATTGCCCCATTTGACCTGCATATTCTGGTTGGCATACCAATATGCCAAGATTCTTATAATGTTGTCAGACACGCACCTTTGACTCAATTTCAGAAAAAACTTTTGGTGATTTACTCGATCAAAAGCCATAGATGCATTAATGAAAACAATTACAACAGAGGAGTTTTGCCTTCTATAGCTTTCGGCTGCTTCTTTCAAGGCATATATACACAAATCAGTGCCATGCTTAGCCTTGAAGCCAAACTGGTTGTCTGTGGTACCAAGATATTTACATAAACACTGTAATAAAATCCTCTCGAGGACTTTAGATACACCACTGGCTAGTGCAATTGGCCTGTAATTATCCGGGCTCCCAACCTTGCCAACTTTGTCCTTGATGACAGGCACAAGAGTAACAGACAACATAGAGTCTGGCAACAGTCCATGAGTCCTAAACCCTGTAAAACAAATGTCAAGAAGAGCTGCAACCTTTAGGCTTGCAAACATAAGATGTTCTGCAGTGATATGATCAGAACCACTTGCTTTATTGTCAGATAGCTGTGTTGTTGCTTGATAAACGTGCCCTGTTTGCTACTGTCGACAGGCTAACAAACCCTCCTGTGTCAGTAGCCTCTGAACTTTTATCCACCAGGGCCTGCAATGAATTTGCATCCTTTTTTACAGAAAAAATTCACAAAATCAGACAAGCAGTCACTTCCTCCATAGCAGGTACAGGATGTTTGTTTCCCCTGCGTCCACTTAAACCTGGCGCAAATACCATGACACAGTTTTATCCAATAAATCAGACATACCTGGAGGAAATCATACAACATCTAAAATCTTCCTCATGCTGCCTTGACATTCTGCCAACAGGCCTTTTCAAAAAAGTATCAGATTGTATGGTCTCAGAGCTTTTACAGATTGTTAATGCATCTCTTGTTTCAGGAGTCTTCCCACAGGCCCTGAAAACTGCTGTCATCAAACCACTCCTCAAAAAGAACAATCTGGACTCATCAGTAGTAAATAATTACAGACTGATATCAAATCTTCCATTCTTGTCTAAAATAATTGAAAAAACAGTTTTTCAAAAATTAAATAGCTTTCTGGCACTAAACAACTCTTTTGATGTCTTCCAGTCAGGTTTTCGACGAAACCACAGCACTGAGACTGCTCTTGTTAAGGTCTTCAATGACATCCGATTGAACACAGACAGTGGTAGAACTACGGTTTTAGTTTTACTGGATCTCAGTGCTGCATTCGACACGGTTGACCATAATATATTACTAGACCGACTGGAAAACTGGGTGGGTATTTCTGGCATAGCACTCAGCTGGTTTAAATCCTACCTAAAAGACAGGGACTTCTTTGTGTCTATAGGTAATTGCAAATCTGAGCTGAACAAAATCACATGCGGAGTTCCCCAAGGCTCCATCTTGGGGCCTCTTTTGTTTAACATCTACATGCTCCCACTGGGTCAGATTTTTGAGAACAACAAAATAAATTACCATAACTATGCAGACGACACACAAATTTACATAACTCTATCACCAGGAGACTACAGTCCAATACAAGCACTGAGTGAGTGCATTGAACAAGTCAATAATTGGATGTGCCAGAATTTTCTTCAGCTGAACAAAGACAAAACTGAGGTCATAGTTTTTGGAGCCAAAAAAGAAAGATTAAAGGTTAGTGCTCACCTACAATCTGTGATGTTAAAAAGCTCGGACCAAGCCAGAAACCTTGGTGTAGTCATGGACTCGGACCTGAGCTTTAACAGCCATATTAAGACAATTACAAAGACAGCCTTCTATCACCTGAAGAATATAAGAAGAATTAGAGGACTGATGTCTCAGCAGGATTTGGAAAAACTAGTCCATGCATTTATCTTCAGCCGACTTGACTACTGTAACGGCGTCTTTACCAGTCTTCCTAAAAAATCAATCAGACAGCTGCAGCTGATTCAGAACGCTGCTGCTAGAGTCCTCACTAAGACCAAGAAAGTGGATCACATCAGTCCAGTTCTGAAGTCTCTACACTGGCTGCCTGTCTCTCAGAGAATTGATTTCAAAATACTGCTGCTGGTTTACAAAGCACTAAATTTAGGGCCAAAATACATTTCTGATTTTCTGCTGTGTTATGAACCATCCAGACCTCTCAGGTCATCTGGATCAGGTCTGCTTAGTGTCCCCAGAGTCAGAACTAAACATGCAGAAGCAGCGTTCAGTTTTTATGCACCAAATATCTGGAACAAGCTCCCAGAACCCTGCAGGACTGCTCCAACTCTCACTTCTTTTAAAACAAAGCTTAAAACTTTCCTGTTTGCGGGTGCCTTTTATTAAACCAGATAATAATCTGACACTGCACTATAACTTTTACTTTTTTGAGTTTTATGCAATTTTAGCTTCTATCCTAGCTTTTATTTTTAGCTTGTTTTTATTTTCTAATCTTTTATAACTGTTTTAATTATTTCTTAATGTTCTTTTGCATTTTGTCGCAATGTTCTTGAAGGCTCCAGAAACTCCCTATAGGGCATGGTAGCGATGTATTGGCCCTGTTCAGAGCTCTCACCTCTTTCCAGAAGTCAGTGAGATTGTTACAAAGTAGCTTTCAGCCGTAGAGTCCGCTCTCATAACTTGTTCGTGTTTGGAAACATAACGAACCACATATTTGTACCTAACATTAGTGAGCTTTTAACAGTCCAGGACCGGCCCCTGTCTTGGTCTAGCTGCCAGAACCCAAGCCTTAAAAGCCTCCTTACCTTCTGCATGATGTGCAGCCACATGCTTGCTCCAACCTGGCTTGATGTTGTAAAGTATGATCTGCTAGCCTCATACACAGCTTCCACAATACCATCATACATAGCACAGAGGGCTTTATGATGAGAAATGTCCTTACAGTTTACATCAGCACACATAACTGCACCTTTGGGTAGATGTACATCACTCGAGAGATCATCAGTTCTTTGATAGTATGACAAGACATCCTCATTAGTGAGCTTAACCCAATCTAACTTAGCCTTACAGGATCTATTGACCACATGAGTCATCTCAGGAAGATTATCAATATCAGACTCATAATCAATGGTACATGGTCAGACATGGCAGTCTCATAAAGTATTTCCATTGATCGCAGAGTAGCATGGGCATCAGCAGTGCAAATGCAATGGTCAAGCCATGATCTTGAGTGCCAGGCTTCACTTATCTACGAATAGCTATCTGCAAGTAAGAACAGTTGACTGGATAATATAAGATTGTTATCATCACAAAACTGCAACATGTGTTTAGCAAACAATGAACACTTATCTGAAATTCTTCTGTAACGGTTAACAGCAGTCCAAATTCAAAACACTGGAGCCGTGGCCCGTCCCCTCCTCCGATGTGACTGATAGCAGCGCACTTTTTCACAATTTGAGGGTTACCTTCTAGATACGACAGTGTTAGCTTCTCGTCAGCAGCAGTAGTTGGAATCACTTCACCATCTGTGTGTCTCAAATATTCACAGAGAGATGTACCGAGGCTTTTTAGGTTGGTAGAATATAACGTTAACGTTACCTCAACGAGTGTGGAAATGGTCAGTGGACTGGATCACACCGGCCAAAACAAAAACAGACGTTCTGGACCAGAATGGAAATTTCAAAGGAGAACATACTAGCTGTAACATGGTTGTTGGAGAAGCCAGTATTTCAATTCAGCATGTTTCCTTCATCTCTGATGACATATCATGGTCATTTTATGATTTATTACAGTAAATATATTACATATTGGTCCTTTAACATGCAGAGGAAAAAAACTTAGCTGCTTTAATGTTTCTATTCTCTGTAGAACCAGGAGTTAATCCGAGTCGCAGCTCTGAGTACATCATCATAACGTAGGCTGCAGTCTAACTCAGAGCAGACGATAATGGTGGTGGGAATTATGCTCCATTAATCTGTGTGCTCATATGAATTTACCATGTTATTATCCATCCATTATCTGTAACCACTCATCCTATACGGGGTCACGGGGGATGAACCTGCAACCCTCTTGCTGTGAGGCGCCAGTGCTAACCAGTGCACCAGCGAGCAGCCCTCCATGTTCTCATAATACAGTTAATTCCTCCCTCCTCATTGTTTTTAATTAATGCCATTAATTAACAACCAAGCTTTTATTTGTTTGTGCTGGCCACATCCTTGGCTATTATTTGACATTCGGCCATAATAACAAAGACAGCCCACAGTCCAGTAATTAATCAGCACAAACGCATCTGAAGTGAGCCACAATGAGAAGGGAAATGTCATGCACTGCTTTATTTAAAAATAATTATTGTTCTATTTGTTATTGAAGTAAATGTGACAGTTTATCATGATCTGCATGCAGCTCTATGACAGGAGCCAAGGCACAGTGTAGATGACTGCCGTTCCCTGTGTATTCCTGCAGGCAGAGTCCAGTTTATCCAGACAGGCCAGTGAGAGCGGAGGTGCAGAGAGCGATCCTTCCACACTCACCGAGGGAGACACCTTTACCTCCACATCTGCAGGCCAGGAAGATTCTGAAGAGCCCTGGGCTGAGCAGGTAGGTACACACCATCCCCGTGGTTTTATATGTTTTAACTACAAATTTGACTTTACTGGCAACTATTTCAAAAAGCATACTAATTGCAGCTATTGGTTTCATGTAAGTATTCTATGAAAATCAACTTGCATATTCTAGAAAGATAATAATTCACCACAGTGACCGCTTAGTGACCGTAATACAGGTACAAGTTGATATTACATAAACAACAATAAATGTGATGGAGAGCGGGGCCTGATCAGGGCACTCTCCATATATACCTTAATCAGTTTTAAAAAGAGATTACATTATTAAAAAGGATGGTAAAGAGAGAGAAGAAAAGAAATGGATAAGATTACACACACTAGCAGACATCCATATATGTAAATAGACAAACCTGTGAAATAGAATTAAGATTCACATTATAATATCATCGATTACAAAGTAATTATTAGTAAGCAACTTCCAGAGATAATCCATAAGGAAAACATTGGGGAGATAAAAACAAACCTTTTACGGCTTTCTTAAATAGTTCTGGTGACAACTTTAAGAGATGAGATGGAACTGAGATGTTCGACACACAGGAGGTCTGAGTTTGGAGTTATTTTGAGTCAAATTATTGTGGAATTGTTGATTATAGGAATACAGTTCATGGAAATACGAGGGAAGGGTCCTGTTCAAAGAGCTGTAGTTGGTTAACTTGATAAACACCGAGCATGCCGGACTGGAAAAACAAAGGTTATAAGGGATATGTAATGTTTTAAACTTCTGGTGAATATAATCCAATCAATCTTATTTCCATAGATGTATTTTGTATATACAGTTCCCTTTGTTAACACCTTATTTGTATTTACTTCTTCTCCAAGGTGGTCTCTAGCTCTCCCGTCATCTCCGTTCTTTTTATCCATCCATGGTCAGCTCCATCGGGGCCGTTTCAATGCATTTAAAACTCAGGCAGTTTCAACAAAGCTCAGAGAGTTAACAGTGGTAGTGGGCAATATGGATAAAATCCTCAATCAGAATCAGAATCCTGTTTATTGCCACGTGTAAAAGGTATACACTAGGAATTAGCTTTGGTTTTGTTGGTGCAAATAAGCAGTATAATAATAAAAGAATAGATAAAAACATTAGAATAAAATAAGAATAAAACAAATTTCTTGAAGTGTACAGCTCCTGGAGGGAGGGAAGGTTGCAGCCGATCTCCATCATGGTCTGGGGCAGGTTGAATTTCTTCAACTGCCTCAGGAAGTACATCCTCTGCTGGGCCTTGCTGATGAGGGAGCTGATGTTTAGCTCCCACTTGAGGTCCGGAATGGAACAACTCCACCGTGTTAACTGGGGAGCCGCGCAGGATGAGGGGGGGGAGCGGGGCTGAGTTTCTCCTGAAGTCCACTGCCATCTCCACTGTCTTCAGAGCGTTGAGCTCCATGTGGTTCTGGCTGCACCAGGATGCCAGATGGTCAACCTCCCGTCTGTAGGCAGACTCATCACCCTCGGAGATGAGGCCGATGAGGGTGGTGTCGTCTGCAAACTTAAGGAGCTTGACAGATTGGTGTCTGGAGGTGCAGCCGTTGGTGTACAGGAAGAAGAGCAGAGGGGAGAGAACGCAGCCTTGGGGTGCACCGGTGCTGATGGTCTGGGTGTCGGAGACTTGCTTCCCCAGCTTTACATGCTGACTCCTGTCAGTTAGAAAGTCTGTGATCCACCTGCAGGTGGAGTCAGGCACGCTCAGCAGGGAAAGCTTGTCCTGTAGCAGAGCTGGGCTGATGGTGTAGAATGCAGAGCTGAAGTTCACAAACAGGATCCTGGCATAGGAGCCAGGGGAGTCCAGGTGCTGGAGAATGTAGTGGAGGGCTATATTTACTGCGTCATCTACAGACCTGTTGGCTCTGTAGGCGAACTGCAGTGGGTCCAACAGGGGGTTGGTGATTGTCTTTAGGTGGTGGAGCACAAGTCTAAGGGCACGTTCACACCAGCCTTGTTTAGTCCAGTTGAACAGAACCCTGGAGCGTTTATCCCCTTGGTGCGGTTCGTTTGGGTTGGTGTGAACGCCGGACTCGGACTATGGTGTGGACCAAACAACCGCTCTCTGGTCCACCTCGAAGGGGTGGTCTCGGTCCGCTGTCAAGTGAACTCTGGAGCAGTTCGTTTTTGGTGTGAACACCGTTCAAACCAATCACAGGAAGTGTACCATTTTATCTGTCATTTCATTGGTTAAAAGAACATTTATTTTTTCTGTTTTGGTTAGCGGTGGCTGTTAGCGCATTTGCTAGAAAAATGTCGAGTGGCAGGGGACAAACCTGGACTCACGACGAAGTGAGATGCCTCCTTAACATACGGGCTGAAGATGATGACAGCGTCTTCCTCGAAATGCCTGCATTAATAAATGATTTAATACCTGTCTCTACTAAAGTGTGCTGATATGTGCTCCAGATCAACACCAACATGAACAGAATCTGACGGTGCTCCATGATTTACCATATCCAGCTAGAAAATTAGGAGCGGTTTATTGTCTCTATTGTCTCTTTACCTGCCAACTGTCTGACCAATAATCACATGACATTTCCACCACCTGAGTTTTGTCTTTGTGAACGTAAACTGGACCAGTTGGAAAATTGAAACAATGTTTCATCTTTGCATTGGTTTTATCGATTTTAGGAACCAGACCTTTAGGTGTGAACAGGACACTTAATGGTGAACCGGACCTGTAGGTGTGAACAGGACACTTAATGGTGAACCGGACCTTTAGGTGTGAACAGGACACTTAATGGTGAACCGGACCTTCAAGTGTGAACAGGACACTTAATGGTGAACTGGACCTTCAGGTGTGAACAGGACACTTAATGGTGAACCGGTCCTGTAGGTGTGAACAGGACACTTAATGGTGAACCGGACCTGTAGTTGTGAACAGGACACTTAATGGTGAACCGGACCTGTAGGTGTGAACCGGACCTAAATATCTGTATACACTGGCTCAAATAAAAACAGGCAGCCATCTTCAAAGACCTCATTAACATAACATTGATGAAATCATCTAAATATTCAGCCATGACATTCTAAACCTTTGAGATAACACTAAGCTCCGCTCTCTGTCCTCCAACACAACGTTTCCATCATGGATGTATTCCACTATTCCAGCGTTGTCTTCCAGCAACACGTCACCTCACCAGATTTCCCAACGAGACATGTCCTTGAGCGAGACTCTCTCCATCATGTTGTCAGACACTTCTAATAACAATCAGAGCCTGTCATGGACTCCATGCTGGACCAATTTCAGAAACTGTTGTCCCTATTAGTCAGTTAGACACAGAAACATGGGAGAATAGGGTCCAGGTTGAAAAATACTGAAGTTACCCCTCTAATCTCCTGGGTACTGGACTGAGCAGTGGGTGTTCTGAAGCTTCACAGTGTATAATCAAAAGGAATATATAGTATAGTGCTGTCTATATGCAGTCAATTACGGATATTTCACATTGTTCCTTTTTATTGGTACACGCTTCATCACCGGCTGACATCCCACTGAGCTCCAACATCATGTTCAATAGGAGATGATTGTGCATGCTGACTCTGCAGCAGCACCATGCCAGCTGTATCGGTTGCACTGAGTACTGTAGTTCTCTTCACATCATTGGTGCCTCGCTGCCGTGTCTGCAGGACATCTACACCGAGCGCTGCGTGCGCAGAGCAAACGGCATCATAAAGGACTCCACTCATCTCTCACATGGCATGTTCACACTCCTGCAGTCCGGGAGAAGATACAGAAGTGTGAAATCAAGGACTATTCGGCTGCTAAACAGCTTCTTCACCACAGCAATCAGACTGCTCAATCACAGTATGTGAACTGCACTAAAGAGACTGTCCCTTTAATAATAGTTTTCATTTTTATATTAACTATTTATTCTATTCTATTTTTAGCGTACTTTTAGCTTATTTATTAGTGCTCTTAATTATTAGTTAATTACTGTATACTTACTTTACTTTATTTTCACCAATTGTTTTGCACTGAATTTCTGAGTGGTGGATGTAAGAAACACAATTTCGTTTTTATGTGGAGCATAAAAATGACAAATAAAGGAATCTTGAATCTTGAATCATAGTGGATGTGCTATGGTAGCTTGGCTTCTTTTCACCAGTTCAGATGATATGGACAAGCTTTGTTGCCTAAGAGGATTGATTTTGGCGGTCTGAAGGAGCAGAGAGGACTTAGATTAGTGTTTCTCAGTTTGGATGATCTGAGGACGGACTCACCATCTGCCGTTGAAGTTGGAGGGACAAAAGTTAAAACTTGTCTGACCCCCGGTATCCCACTCTGCTACGTGTATATATGTTCTATATGTTTCTGCTGTAAAACAGATGCTCCACTTGTAAAATGTTTTTACCTTTTTACCTTTCACCTCTAGTATTGTCTCATTGTCGTCCTCCTCCGCAGGCAGAGGCGTCTCCAGCCACAGGACTAGAGGAACCCCTGCCCCCTGTGGCCCCCGGCACCGGTCGCCCTCTCAGCCCCCGGCAGCGTCGCGCCCAGCAGCACGGGCAGCAGGGCCAGAGAGACACCGGTAGAGAACCAGCCAGCAGGCCGCTCTTCGCCCCGGCTCCTCGCCAACCTCAGGACGAGAGCCACGCGGGCTCCGTATTCCTCATCGTGGTGCTCACTCTGGCCCTGGCCGCACTCATCTTCCGCAGGATCTACCTGGCTAACGAGTACAAGTTTGACTACGAGCTGTGACCACACACTTGGCCGGACCCCCCCCGCCCCCCCCACCAACCCCCCCTGCTACCACGCTAACAGAACTCCAGCCAGCTGAATTGGAACCAGAGCCGAGGTGGTGGCTGACGGTGACTTCCTGCTTGTCAGCAGAGGGTTGGGTCTCCGCTGGGGGGGGGACTTTCATTCCTGCAGAGGAGGCGCTCCACTCACCACAACACCTCCAGGGTGTCTTTTAATCAATGTGAATTATTTTACTCTCCAGAGGGTCATGCATTTTTAAAAACGGGAAGCTTTGTTGTGTTTGTGATCAGTGCAGCAGCCACACACACACACACACACACACACACACACACACACACACACACCACACGTACACTGTCCTGGGGCTGCCGCTTGTTCCCATTATTTAATTCAAACTGTAATATGATATGTAAACAAGGTTATGGGGGATTTCTGTCTTAAAGTCATGACTTAATCATGGAAGCATCTGCACAGAGTGGATCTGCTTTAATGACTTCTTCTTGATGTGCTTTAACTTCCTGTTTGGTCAGGTCAGTCACACCATACGGGACTCTATTTAAACGGTGCGACTGCAACAACAACCACTGTGTGGGCGTCTTCACGTGCACCCGCTGTTTGGGTTCATATGGGTGATATGGAATTGGATATAGATATGGAGGTCTGAATTCTCATGTGTCTCGCGTCGTAAATGGATCATATTGTAATTAATATGATATGTCTACAGGAATAAAACATGAAATGAAACTGTTGTTTAAAAAGTTGGAAAGGAAGCAGTGATGAGGCGGAGAAATGATGAGCCCTGGTAATCTGATGTGTGCCACATAAACAGGCCCAATGTTGGGTTAGAAGTGACCAGTCTGATGTGTGTAGAGGTGTGTGTGTCCTGCCGCCTTCAGATGGCTGCAGGGATTTAATGAAATGAAGGAGAAGCTTTAAAGCAGCTGTGAACAACAGATCGATGCAGACTGCTTTACCAACATTCGTATGTTACACCATGTTCCTTGACCGTTGTAATGTGTGTCTGCAGGGATGCTGTTGAAGGGATGTTATCACAGTTTCTACAAGTAGAGGAGAGCGGGCCTCAAGGTCGCAATCTCACACAAACCATCCAAAAATGTGACCTTACTGTAGCTAGGAATAGAAATGTTCCATCACGATATTGTCAGGTATTTTGCTGACCAACTGATCTGCTGAGAGTCAACAGAAGCACAGCGGAAGACGGACTATTTCTGACACTGGCCATGAGGATATGAGCCTACTGTACCTGGAAATATTGTCAGGTACTTGCCCTTTCTTTCATTGCTTTTAGAGCCTGAATAACCTAAATATAATAGAATCATATATCTATCTAATATCTAATAACAGCTACTTGTAGCGTGACAGTGTCCTTGCAGCAGCACCTCCTGCGGTCACAGGGGAACTCTACCTACACGTCACAGTGTGTTTCCAGGTGTTGGGGAGTTCTAGTATAAATCCTTTAGTGTCTTCAGAGGGAGCTGAGTGAAGTCTGAGAAGAGTTAGAAAGAAGTGATATCAACAGACCTCTGTAGGTCCCTGAGGCTCCAGGCTCCATTAGCTGCTACTAGCAGAACACAACTGAGACTCCAACCAAACTGTCCGTGCCCGAGTTGCATTGTGGATAATGTAGGTGCCCGGTTTTGACAAGGAAAAAGAATGTGTGGAACTACTGTATGAAGACGTTATCTCTAGTTCTGCTGCATCAACTTTGAAACCTTTTTGGATTTGTAACTCTTGAGTCTCAGTGTTACCGTGCAACGCTAAATCAGTGGTCACAGATGTGGTGTAACACCTGCTATAATCACATTAAACTTTCATTTTAAAGCCAATTGAAATGCATCTACTAGTTGGAGACTGTTTAAATTGCATTATTACACGGCGTTGTTGAATACTCGATTCTGACTGGTCAATCACGGCGTTCTACGGTCTGCTATTTCTTTATAGCAGACCGTTGCTATGTATAGCAGACCGTTGCTATGTATAGCAGACCGTTGCTATGTATAGCAGACCGTTGCTATGTATAACAGGCCTTTGCTATGTATAGCAGGCCGTTGCTATGTATAACAGACCGTTGCTATGTATAGCAGGCCGTTGCTATGTATAGCAGACCGTTGCTATGTATAGCAGACCGTTGCTATGTATAGCAGACCGTTGCTATGTATAACAGACCGTTGCTATGGGCACAGCTCTGATGTCAGACTCTGGCGGACCGTTTTTGTGTCAAATGATTGATTTCTTCAGTAAGTAGTCGTGTAATAAGCGGGATAATGTACAGCTAGCGGGTCATTGTTGTGAAAGAATCCCCTTCAGGGCGATGAGAGACCCCTCGGCGTCGCCCTGTCAACAATGATCGGCTCCCTGTAAATTATCCCTTACATTGTTTATTTACAATTTGAGTAATGTTTCATAGTTACAGTTACAGTATGTAGCAATGTTGCTCCAGACACAGACATATTTTTTATTTTTATTTTTATGATAATTTGATCTGTGTAAAGTGTCTGAATTACCAGAAAAGCACTATATAAATAAAATGGATTATCATTATTATTATTATTATTATTATTATTATGTTCCTGAGACGTTTATTCTCAGTGCGACGTCTAAAACCCAACTAGCTACTTTGTGCTCCCTCATTTAAATGAAAGTCCCACCTGCGCTGGGCACAATACCAAAAGCAAATAGAGAACCTGAAGTTCTATCAGATTGCTGTTTGCACTAGTTTAATACTAAATACAACACATCGGATTGCTGTTTGCACTAGTTTAATACTAAATACAACACATCGTATTGCTGTTTGCACTAGTTTAATACTAAATACAACATTTGTATCAGTTTCCAATGACGGCTTCTCAGATGGTTCTGTGTAACAAACTCTGGCGGGTCAGGTTAGGTGTACTGCAGCCCCATCTCCTAAAAATGATGGTCCCGTACAACTAAAATGCATCCTCTATTACGTTTGAAAGGAAACGGATTACATTCGTCTTTGACGTATCACAGATACCTTTGTAAGTCTGGACGGACGCAATGAGTGACGTAGTACAACGAGTGACGCGCAGAGCAGGTGATGAAATATATCGAGCGACTGTGAATGAAAATATTGAATAAAAACATCAATGAATAATAATAATAAAGTCCCAGGAGAGCGCTGTTCATGTTCAGTGTGAGACATTCAAACAATCATTTGTTGCGTTTCCATTTTGTTTTGAAGTCATTTTAAGCCGAAACATGATGTTTGTTTACTAAACCTAACCCAGTAGTCCTGTTGCCAAAACCTGCCTAAGCAGTAGGGGTGTAACGATTCATCTACTACATCAATGTATCCATTTATATTCCTATGATCCAACTACATCGATAGGTACTCGGCAAATTGTCCTTCACGGGAGACGTATATCGATACAAAATCAATTTGAAACACAAAAATCGATTGTATGGATACTAAGGATTTGTACCTTGTATTTAAGGACAACAAACATTATATGAATGTTTTTTAGCACTTTTATTAGTAAAGAAAAGTTAAACGTTACTCCGGTTCTCCAGACATGCACCAGCTTGCCAGCTCTGCCCTCTGCAGCGCGAGGACACATCCATGGCGTGCGTGCAAACGAACGGCGCACTGGACTCCTCGCTCTCTCACCCGGTAACGGCGTGGAGGGAGACGGACACCGGTCTGCACGAGCTGCCGGCTCTGCGGTGCCGAGGAGAGTTTCAGGCGTCATCAGTCCACTTGGCGAGGGCGGCTTCACCAACCGGAGCTTTCCCCGTGCACTGTCGTTTTTCATTCAGAGAAAATGACTTTCCTTTCTCCGTCATTATATCTACATGCATGAGGCATCAGCCTCACGTATCCAGCCGGAGAGCAGACGGTCCGCGAGGCAAATTATCACAATGGGAGTAAAGTAAAAAACAAAAGAGTAATTCAACTAACGTTCATTTGTTAATTGATCTACTGTGGATATTGAAGATGAGGACAGAAGCAGCAGGTTAAACCACTGTTCATTTAACTTGAATAGAAGTTGGTTTATTACATGTAGTGTTAAATATTGCACTGCCTTGTATCTTGAGAACTGAAGCAGCAGGTCCTGAAGTTGCACTTTTTATTATTTTCTAATAAAAGCTGTATGTATTTGCCATTAATTGTTGTTTACTTGTTTATATCCATAATTAATTTATCTCTGATTCCCTCACAAGAAAAACTTTGAGGAATCCTGCCCTGCTCTGTCCAGTATCACATATTTATTTCACAGTCACACTGACTGAATCTTTGGCCAAAAAAAGTTACTTTATCAATTTCAAATCATTGTATCGTATCGTATCGTATCGTATCGTATCGTATCGTATCGTATCGCTCTATGAGCCAAATATCGTCCTTGAATCGTACGGAACCATGGAAATCGTATCGTATCGTATCATATCATATCGTAAACACGTATCGTTACACCCCGACTAAGTAGTGTTTTTATATTTTTTGTTTTGTTTCAATTTGCAACATTAATCACACGTTTAAAATGGTTTAAAACTGTGACCGTAATCTGGGAGAAAGTATGTTTCCCTCAAAACATATTTTGCTTCTGCAGTTTAGTTGTATGGGAACGTAGTTCTGTTGGAGACAGGGCTGCCCACTGGGACAGAAACAGAAAATAAATGTCTTTGCCATGTGTCAAGTTTTATAATGTCTTTCCTACACATCCTGTAGGGATTAGAGCATTGTTGTTAAACTCCTGGTAATACCCAGGTCAGCAGGTCCTACATATTACCCTTGTCCATTATATGTAGCTGTGTATAATCGCAGGGATTATAGATTTCAGAGGCAAGATGTCTACCTATCTGAAGCTACTGTGAAGCACAGCTGTGTATTTCTGAGATATATTTCGGTTATTTCTTCTCTTTCTTGTGTCCGTAGAGTTTGATTGATGTTTTTCAGCCCATTCTCACTGCGCTGTGTAGAAGTTAGAAGTTGATGTTCAAACAAGTCTAAAGAGTGTCCAGCTGTGCTATTGTGGCTCTGTGAGGCTGTCTTCTGAGCTAAACACTAACATGCTGATGTTTAAATGGTAAATGGACTTGGACTTATATAGCGCTTTTCTAGTCTTCCGACCACTCAAAGCGCTTTACACTACATGTCAGTATTCACCCATTCACACACACATTCATACACTGATGGCAGAGGCTACTAAGGTGCCAACTTTGCCCATCAGGATTTAATCTAAATACTCATTCACACACCGATGGCTATGCCTCCGGGAGCAATTTGGGGTTAAGTGTCTTGCTCAAGGACACATCGACATGTGACCCGGAGCAGCCGGGGATCAAACCACCGACCTTCCGATTGGTGGACAACCTGCTCTACCCTCTGAGCCACAGCTGCCCTTTAGCAGACATACTGTATAGTTTACCATGTTCATCCACTTAGTTCAGCATGTTAGCATTCTAACAAACACCATGTATAGTGCAGGCTCATGGGAGTGTCATTAGTTTTGCAGGTATTTGGTCATAAACCAAAGTATTGGACAAGTTGAAATTTTGACCTGATGGTGGCGCTTTAAGTCATTCAGTAGTTGTTGAGATATAGGACTATATAGGACTAAAACCAAACTGTCAGCCTTATGGTGGCACCACAGGAAAGGCCGGGGATCACCACAGTCATTATGATTCATCCACTGAGCACCATGAATGGAAATCCATCCAATGGTTGCGTTATTTCAGTCTGGACCAAAGTGGTGGACGGACCAACAACCGTCTGCTGCAAGCGAAGTTAAAGACCCTGAGACACAGGTAAGTAAACCTCTCTCACCTTCTGCCCTTTAAACACACTAAATTCACATTTGGTATCTATTAAATCAAGCCAAGTGTGGAGAGAGTCGAGTCTCAAGTCAATCAAGTCTTGCAGCAGCCAAAACCGACCCAAGTCTCAAGTTTTGACCTGGTAATAATCTGTATAAACCAAACGGCAGCATGCATGCCTTGTATTGCAATATACTGTATACTTACAAGTGCTGGGCCTAGATATGTCCGAGCTATGTATAAAAAAAGACATTAACATAGAAAGCAAAATGTTCGAACTTAATGCCATTTTATAGTCAGCATTCAGCAGGTGTTTTAACTGGAGCTCGAGTCTGACTTGTTTCAGTGGATTTGGACTTGTTTTTATTAACTTGAGTCTTGACTTGGACTTGTTTCAGTAGACCTGGACTTGTTTCAGTAGACTTAGACTTGTTTCAGTAGACCTGGACTTGTTTCAATAGACTTGGACTTGTTTTAGTAGACCTGGACTTGTTTCAGTATACTTGGACTTGTTTCAGTACACCTGGACTTGTTTCAGTAGACCTGGACTTGTTTCAATAGACTTGGACTTGTTTCAGTAGACCTGGACTTGTTTCAATAGACTTGGAATTGTTTTAGTAGACCTGGACTTGTTTCAGTATACTTGGACTCGTTTCAGTAGACCTGGACTTGTTTCAGTAGACTTGGACTTGTTTCAGTAGACCTGGACTTGTTTCAGTAGACCTGGACTTGTTTCAGTAGACCTGGACTTGTTTCAATAGACTTGGAATTGTTTTAGTAGATCTGGACTTGTTTCAGTATACTTGGACTCGTTTCAGTAGACCTGGACTTGTTTCAGTATACTTGGACTTGTTTCAGTAGACCTGGACTTGTTTCAGTAGACCTGGACTTGTTTCAATAGACTTGGAATTGTTTTAGTAGACCTTGACTTGTTTCAGTATACTTGGACTCGTTTCAGTAGACCTGGACTTGTTTCAGTAGACTTGGACTTGTTTCAGTACACCTGGACTTGTTTCAGTAGACCTGGACTTGTTTCAATAGACTTGGACTCATTTCAGTAGACCTGGACTCGTTTCAGTAGACCTGGACTTGTTTCAGTAGACCTGGACTTGTTTCAATAGACTTGGACTTGTTTTAGTAGACCTGGACTTGTTTCAGTATACTTGGACTCGTTTCAGTAGACCTGGACTTGTTTCGGAAGACCTAGACTTGTTTCAGACTTGACTTGAAAATTGCCCTCAAGAATTTGAAAAAAATTGAGACTTCACCCAACAAGACTTGAGACTTCAGCCTCGTATTTGACTGACCTGAGTCTTGACTCGGTTTTGTTTTGATTGATCTGAGACTTGACTTGGACTTGCTTTGACTGACTTGACACTTTATTTTGACTTGCCAATAAGGACTTCAGCTATAAATGAACTGGTGCTCAAGTTCAAACAGACAAGCTGAAGCTGAGGATCCACATGTTCTCTGTATGCAGCAGATTGTTTAAAGGCACAGAGATGCACTTCCTTCTCTGTGTCTGTATCTGTGGGTCAGTAGTAAAGGCACAGAGAAGCACTTCCTTCTGTGTCTGTATCTGTGGGTCAGTAGTAAAGGCACAGAGATGCACTTCCTTCTCTGTGTCTGTATCTGTGGGTCAGTAGTAAAGGCACAGAGATGCACTTCCTTCTCTGTGTCTGTATCTGTGGGTCAGTAGTAAAGGCACAGAGATGCACTTCCTTCTCTGTGTCTGTATCTGTGGGTCAGTAGTAAAGGCACAGAGATGCACTTCCTTCTCTGTGTCTGTATCTGTGGGTCAGTAGTAAAGGCACAGAGATGCACTTCCCTCTGGGTGTCTGTATCTGTGGGTCAGTAGTAAAAGCACAGAGATGCACTTCCTTCTCTGTGTCTGTATCTGTGGGTCAGTAGTAAAGGCAGTAAAATGTATCTATCTCTTAGCCAGCTTCCAATCCTATTTCCCCAACTTTAAAGAGAAGGAAATCTCTTCTCGTTGCTGAAATTTGTCAAACATTGAACACTCAGCATTCATCCGACTGGATACATGATTAGAGATGCACAGAAAACGTTGTTTTGACTGGATAATACTTTTTAATCTGTTGAGATCAAAAACACTTCAAGTATTGGAACAGAATGTTCAACATCTGCAAAGACTAAAGTTGAGAGCTCATGCAAGGAGACAGAGCTGACACTGTATGATGGAGGGCAAAGGTCACGATGAAAACAATCAGAAATCTGCATCTTTTAAAAAAAACATTAAGGACAATATTCGGTCTGGTCAGGTGAAGATGGTTCAGTCAGCAGCTGCTGGCGTACTTTATCCTCCATTCCACAGAGAAAAGTGAATTTGGCAAATTGAGTGTAGTTTGAGTCTGAGAGGGATGTTTAGAAATGCTGCCCAATCGGGTGAGATGTTTTGATGTTTCTGGTTTCTAATGCTGACGCTGTTTCACATCTTCCAAAACGTTTCTCTCCAGACTCCAGCTGGGCAGAGTGAAGAGAAGCCCCTAGAGCTAGACAGATGTGGACATCACAGGGATGCCTTTAGGCACACTGTCGTACTCTGCAAAAACATTCCACACACAACAATAATTTCACTTTTTCAAGCAGTTTCTTTTCAATAATATCAAATGAAGTGATGGTTTTTAATCAGAGTGCTGAACATTTGATTCCTGTTTGTGAAATGTAAAAACAAGCAAAGCTGCAGCAGTGTGGCATCATGTTCTTCTTCTTTCTGGTTATCCTCTGAGGACAAAGTGTCTCTGCCTCTAACCCTCTAAACATGCTGTTGCTGTTGTTGTTGTCGTGCAGCGCGCTACATGTGGTGCTGATGCTGTGCGCTCTGGAGGCTGAAGACCAATCAGAGCGCTTATCAGACTTCACCATCCCGTCTCTCTCTGCAGAGCAGCATGCGCTCTGGTTCGCCACAGTCCTCTCAGTCGACTCTCAGTCTGACAGGAAGATGGTACCGTGCACGGAGCGTCCTGCTGCACGCGAACCGAAAGCGTCAATCATCGACTCGCTGCGGGACTTTTAAACTCATCATGCCGGGTTACGCCAGGTTTCTGTTGGTACTTGTGTGTCTGATCCTGCTCGGGGAGTGCAGGAAACACAGAAGTAGGAAGAAGCGCTGGTCTGCTCCGGCGGAGACTCACAAGCCCGGAAGGTGAGTTGACCTACTGACTAGTGACGAGCTGTGTGATGAAACTGAGATGTGAACTCTGATCCAGAGATCATCAGAGAACAAATATCCAGCAGCGAGCAACAGAAATCACCTTGAAGGACTCACATTTACTCACAACTGTGTGCAACAGACCAATGAACACTTAGATATGATATCTAGATCTAAGTCTGTCCTTCACTGCGTGTCCAAACTTCTGCGTGTGTTCATCTCCCTCGACATCCAGCAGCCTCGTGTGCGTGTTGTTTCAGGTGAAGTCTTTATTTGGGGAAACAGGAGGGAGTCCAACCAGAGACAGCCCAGTGGAGGGCTTCAGGGAGCTGTTCTCTGTAATCCTGTTGTTTGTCTGGCTGGGTGGCTATTTCTCCCTGACTGTCACACTTCTGAGATTTTCAAATGTTTGTCCTGGTGTAGCCTAACATGCATACATTTATAGTACAAAACATGGATTTGATGTCTTTATCAGTTGGCTACCAGGCAGTGCTTTATTCCATTCTTCAAAAAGGGGTCCTGCATATTGGAGCTTTAAATTTCCATTATTGGTTCATCTTCCTGCCATTGTTTTGTATAAAATTTGGACCAGAGAATTTTTGGCATTTTTTGCTTGGAAAAATGATCAAAAGTGCTCAATACGGAGTTCAGAGCATATCTATTTTTCCTCAGTTCTTTTATTCAATGCTCATAAAAGGTTACAAAGAAGATGAGAAATACAATTAATAAAAAAAAAAAAAGAACAAGAAGAGGAAAGGAGGTACAATTCCGAGCATTTCCATTGACTCCACACAGCTCTCAACATGGCCACAGCTGAGCCGGCTGTAGCGGACCTCAGCCAGACTGGTGAAGCTTGCTGATGTCTCCAGAAGCCTTTTATTGATGTTCAGCTGGCAGCCATATTTGAACATGAATTGACTTTGCTTTCTGTAATATCCTTCCTTCAGAAAGCACCTTTCTTCCTGAAACACCGTAAGAGCTAAAAGACAGACAAATCAAATCAAATGAGCTCTTACTAAATATATAAACATTACAAATCGTATCCATATACTGTATCTGCCATACATATTAGCATTAATCAAACATGAAGCCTAGTATGTGCACATGAAAAGCTAGAGGGCTAGCATTACAGCGATGTCAATGAAAAGCTAATGTTAGCAAGACTGTCAAAATGACAACACAACTAAACACTCACACACTGTAAATACGTCCACCTACATCCCATAATGTTACCTCACATCATCATAAAACATATTAAACACACAATACCTTGTTCCTGTACTGGCTAGGTGCTTAATTATCACATTATGATGACAATATAGCAGCAGAAGTTGCATGCTTTCCTTCCTTTGGTAAATCTCCGTGGAAGTAGCCTATAGTTCTTCCACCAGGAGGTGGCGTCAAAATAAAAGTCACATAATATTAAAAAAGGCGACTATCAAAATAAAAGCTTGTAGAAAGTAATTACCTTAAAGGACCTTAACACACATATAAGAGTCATTTACACCGGCAGCTCACAGCTAACGGTGCTAACGGTGCTAACAGCACGAACAGTGAAAACAACAGCAACAGTGCTGACAGAGCTAACAGTGTTAACCTGGGGGGGGACCGGAGGGTCGATGCTTCTGCGACGACGCCGTGGGTTGGGACGGTGTTATCAGCGGTAACCGCCGTATGAGAGCAGTGCAGAGCGGCAGCCGCGAGCTAAGGGACATGCTCACATGCACTAAAAGCACACATGGCCGGCCCGGCGATATCAACAAAACACAGAGAAGTCTCTCTCTTGTAAGTATAAAGGACAGTCTGATGATATACATTTCTTATTGCCATGTGCAGACCAAAACCAACAATGGATCCGTTCTACTGTCACAGCCTGAGATCTCTTCTTCCTCTGAGCCATAGAGCTCCATTAAAAACACATCAATGAGCCTCACTGTGTCACTGGTTGACATGTTCCTTCATCACCATCAACACACACTCCATCCTACTGACACTAATACTCAGTAGATCACCAAATGTGGATTAATCCGCCGCTGAAAATAGTTCCCATCAAATGCACCATTTCCTACAGTTTGAGTAACATTTGATAAAAACCTCTAACGGCCGCTCTCCTCTCTGTTACCAGCCCTCTGTCAAAGAAGGTCGCAGATGGAACCAAATCCCGAAAGGTGAAGACCAGCCACCTGCTGCGCATAGACGACCACGACTTCACCATGAGGCCCGCCTTCGCAGGTACAGTAAGCTCCGTGAGCTGTAGGAGTCAGTGATCATGTCGGTGATAATGTGAGAGTTATTTGAGTGATGTTACACACCAACAGGATGAGATAAGGTTCACCTTCTGTTGAACCTGAGTGTGAAGTGAATGTTGATGCCGCGCTAACTGGGAAAACAGAAGCAGGTGTATTTTTCCCACTTCTTCTCTTCCGTTTGACTGCCAGACCTAAAGAGGACAGAAATAGACGAAGTGTGGAGCTCACAGCCCCGAGCGAAGGAAAACAGAGAGAAATCCTCAGCAGGTTCTAGAACACTGTGAATACATCCTGACACAGAGCTGAGCAGAGGTCATCCTCTAGTTGTTTGTATCTTCCAGCACTGACACTGATCAGTCAAGCTAAAGTCAACAGGGGGGTTTTGTGTGTGTCCCCGCTTTACACCTTGAATGTCAGGACAATGGTACTGCTGCAGGGATTTGGGGAGGCAATTAAAAATAAGAGGCTTATTTGATGAACTAAAGAGTCCCATTCTCTGGTATTTAGCATAAACGGGTCCTGTTTAAGCACAGGAGGAGGTGGCGAGCTAAATGAAACGTCCCACAGTGAATTTCATGCTCCTCTGGGACTACAGTTGCAGCCACAGATGGGAGCGTGGATCCCACTGAGGACCACTTTTAGTCTTGCGTCTGTCAGCTTGTGTTTGCCGGTGCAGGCAGCTTCTTCTGCAGCAGAAGAAGAAGAATGTGATCGTCTTATTCAACATCATCAAAAGCTGACTTGTGTGAGCACCCCGCTGCTGCCTGTGAGACTGCCATGCGTTCATTTGGCTGAGGGAGAAGTGTGTGTGCAGCAGCTGCTGTGGTTCCTCCTGGCTTCAAAAGGAGCGACTGCAGTGTTACTAATGAAAGCCTCTTAACACGGCCGCTTCCGGAACGTTATGGAGAGCGACGCTGCTACGTGCCAACGGGCATGTCGGTGTAGGGATGGGAGAAATCAGACAAATCCTGACTGTGGTGCATTTTATTGTCCAAACGTACACAATAAGGTGTTCTGTTGTGATCCCACCAAACAAAGATATTGAATAGAGAAATGTTAATTGTTTGGTTATGATTCTTCTGCTTCTACAGTGGGCCTCAGAGAGCAGTAGTGGGTAAGGTTTGTCTTATCAATAGTGTGCAGGTGGAGCTGTGCATGTTGATAACCTGTCTGTTATCCTAATGAGAGCACCTGCAACGCTCCCATTGGGCGGCCCCCTACCGGCGCCCGACAACCCACACACACAGGAAGCTGAAGGGAAGGCGATGTTTGTTTGGATGGAATATTTGTCATCACATCAAGTTGTGATTTCCTGTGTACATCTATTTATGGAGCTCCTCCTCTCTGTCTGCCTCAGGTTTAAAAAACATCTGATGGGCTGGATAGAGCTGTCATGCATTAGTCACATCTGCATTAAAGAGACGGCATGTTTTCCCTCCATTTCACCCGTGGGATTCTGCATCCTTTCACTGGGATTTCTTTCTAGCCTTAGCAGTAGCGTATAATGCTGTCTAATCTAGCCAGAGTAAACCAACAGTGGATTTACAGTTGCTAATCCATGACAAGAGGAGCAGTCCAGCATCATTAGGTGGGATGGATAGGGTGTTTTTCTCCATGAGGACTATTCAGTCTGTGAATAATAGTTAATGAAGAAATGAGACAAAGTGCAGCTGTAATCTATGATATTTGACTTTCTGTAAAAGCTTTTGATGATGATGATTGATATTTCAGATTCAGCCGTGTTGTGTGTGAGGAGGTTCATGTAGACAGACAGTAAAAGAGCGCTGTGTAGGATCTAGCGGTGAGGTTGCAGACTGAAACCAACTGAAACTTCTCCCGTGTGCCAAGCGTGTCGGAGAACTACAGTGGCTGATGTGAAAATGTGAGTGGTCCTATCTAGAGCCAGTGTTTGATTTGTCCGTTCTGGGCTACTGTAGAAACATGGCGGCTGCGGCTCCGTGAAGAGGACCTGCTCCCTATGTAGAGATAAACAGCTCATTCTAAGCTAACGAAAACACAACCATTCCAATAGATCCCCCTAAATGCTGCACACTGGTCCTTTAAAGCTGCAGTAGGCAGAACGTTTTTGGCATTATTGGGCAAAAATCCCATAATAACCTTTCAGCATTTTGTAATTCAAGTGTTCTGAGAGAAAACTAGACTTCTGCTCCTCCTCATGGCTCTGTTTTCAGGCTTTAGAACATCTAGCCTGTGACGGGAGACTTTGACCAATCACAGGTCATTTCAGAGAGAAAGCGTTCCTATTGGCTGTGCTCCGGCTGGTGGGCGGTGCTTGGTATTTCCTCAGCAGATCTCAACATGGCTGCCGGGTCACAAACTTTCTCATTTCACAGCTAAACAGTACACTACAAGATGATTCTGAGAACATCTGAGGAGAGAAATAGGCATTAACGTAACAGAATATTGATTCATATTTGATCAGCGCTGCCTAGTTTGACCGTTTGGTCGGAGTTCACGAGTGATTGACAGCTGCTCAGAGATGGCAGCTTTACAGCAGACTCCAGATCAGCTCTGACTGCTTGTTTTCCTCCGGTCTGTGAAATCTTGTAGATGCTGTTAGGAGCACCGGAGGACACCGGAGGACACCGGAGGACACCGGAGGACACAGAGGAACATTTATTTCAGATTACCTGTCTCGTGCACTACTGTCAGGATATAGTGACAGTTTTATAAAAATAACTTTTTTTAATCATATTTGTTCCATTTCTACCTACTGCAGCTTTAAAGCTAGCATATGTCATTTTTGAAAAAGAAAAATGAGGAAATAACATGTTCTTCCTCTTCTGAATAAAAACCTAAATCAATAAGTGATAAAACGGACCGGTAGCTTGTGGTGGCTAATGTTAGCTAACCTTTCCCATTCTACGCTCAGTTGGACAAATGAGGATGTCTTCAAAGAAACTGATGCAAATAAATAACTAGAAATGTGTTAGAAAAGCTGAAGCACAAAGGGTCAGGTCACACAGATCCGCTCCCTTGTTGAGTCATTCCAACCCTTCAAATGAAGCGATGCCTTCTGGTGACCTCTCGTCACAGGTTCTGGCTCAGTGTGAACAGGGCTTGAGCAGTTCAACCAAAGAGAGATATTTCCTTCTCAGGTAGTTGAATTTGAAGGATTTTTATTGGCTGAAGACTTTTACGTATGCAGTATTTTACAAGAAAAAAAGAAGAAGAAAGTCAGAAAAATAAGCAAATGACTGAAATCCTGATGTAAGTTAAAAGCAATTAAAAATACTCTGAAATCCTAGTGATTATAAAACCCCAGGGGGAAGCTAAAAGGAAGATGTGAGTTTTAAGATCAGATTTAAAAACAGTGAGTCTGAGGCCCTGATTGTTCCTGGGAGCTGGTTCCACAGACGTGGCCCCAGCGACGAGAAGGCACGACCCCCCTTGGTTGTCAGCTTAGTCCGTGGCACCGTGAGGAGGTTGGAGCTGCCAGACCTGAGTGTCCGGGCTGAGGATTGAGGGGTGAGGAGCTCCTGTAGGTAGGTGGGACCAGTGAAGACCAGGAGGAGTATCTTGTAGATGATCTGATGGTTTATTGGGAGCCAGTGGAGGGAGCGGGGGGACTGGGTTGATGTGCTGTGATCTACAAGTTCTGGTGAGGATCCAGGCTGCTCTGTGTTGGACATATTGTAGTCTGTGGATAGTTGTGTTTGGGAGGCCTGCGAGGAGAGAGTGGCAGTAGTCGATGCTTGAGCTGATGAAGGCTCGGACCAGTGTTTGTGCATGGTGAGGGTCTCAGTCGTGAAATGTTCCTCAGGTGGAAGAATGAGGTTTGACAGACAGATTTGATGTGTGCATCAAAGGGCAGTGATGAGTCCACATGTTTTCTTTTCTCTATAATACTACAGATAAAAACACTCAGTAGTTTACTCTATACTGAGCAGGAAATAGAGAGCTTCTGAACCATCATCAGAATGTTAGCAGAAAGTAGTGTACACACCATGGACATGGACTTTCTGAGGGCACTATATATAGCATGTAAATTATAGGTGAGTAATAACAGACACTTCCTGTAGTGGAATCTCTCCATGCAGATAGTTTAGAGCTATAGAGATATCTGTCTCTCATATAGCTGTCTACTTTACATACAGACATCAGATTGATTTTCATCTTCTAATATTAAATATTTCCCAAAGTATGAACTATTTCTTTAAAGGCTGCAGCTGTTCTTCCAGTAATATTTTGAGGGTATTTGATGCCTTCATTAGATAGTGGACAGTATAGAGATGACAGGAAATTAAGCAACAAAGATTTCAGACCAGATACGAATCGGGACACGGACAGCGCCGTACAGCCAGACCACCAGGGCACCCCAAGGCTGTTTTATTCCCCCGTATTAATCCAGCAGCATTCTATAATACTTAAATGATTCACATCCTTCACCAGAAGCTCACATTTTGCATAATCTGCACTATTACATTTATATATATTATATTATATACACTGATCTGCAATAACATTCAGACCACTAACAGGTGAAGTGAATAACATGGATTATCTGGTTACCATGGCACCTGGCAGTGGGGGGGATATATTAGACAGCAAGTGAACATTTTGAACTCTGAACTTTGTGTTGGAAGCAGAAAAAATGGGCCAGCGTAAGAATGTGAGTGACTTTGACGAGGGCCAGATAGTGCTGGCTAGACGACCGGGTCAGAGCATCTCCAGAACTGCAGCTCTTGTGGGATGTTCCCGGTCTGCAGTGGTCAGGACCTACCAAAAGTAGTCCAAGGAAGGAGAACAAGTGAACCGGCGACAGGGTCAGACCCGAGGCTCATTGATGCACATGGGGAGCGAAGGCTGGCCCGTTGTCTGATCCAATAGAAGAGCTGCTGGAGGTCAAACTGCTGAACAAGTGAATGCTGGTTCTGATAGAAAGGTGTCAGAACACACAGTGAGGAGGAGTTTGTTGAGTATGGGGACCAGTCAGGGTGCCCATGCTGACCCGTGTCCGCCGCCAAAAGTGCCTACAATGGGCATTAGAATTGGACCACGGAGCAATGGAAGGAGGTGGCCCGGTCTGATGAATCACGTTTTCTTTTACATCATGTGGATTGCAACGAGTTGGAGGTGTTGACTCGGCCTCCAAATTCTCCAGATCTCAATCCAATGGAGCATCTGTGGGATGTGCTGGACCAACAAGTCCAACTACAACTAATTCGTCAGAGAATATGTGCCACTAGTTTCAACAGAATTATTTTCACACACAGCAAACTTCCAACATAGGAGTACTGTCTGGGGGAATTTATTATTTATTATGGGCACATTATAATGAAGTCTGCTGTGTGTGGTACATAATGAGCACTTGAAGGAGCGGGGGGGAACAGGGCGGCCCACAGCTCATTTTTTCCTCAGGTGTGTAATGGATGAATTCAGCCCTGCTCGGGGGAACTGGCTCTTTATTTCTTTACTTCTTCTAGCTGTCTGGTCACAGACACTCTTCAATAGATGAGCACAGAGCAGTAAAACAGGATCAAAAGCTCAGGAAACACTGCTGGTACACATCACAATAAAAGTCCCTCCCCAACAATGAAATCCTGCACTTCTTAGATTAATGATCATTATGTGGCCTACAAGGGTAACTTTCTTAATTAGACACATTATGAAAGTCTACACACACAATGACTCAATAATTACACTGATCAAATATTCAGTAGCTGGATGAATCCCCTCTGTGGCTGATCAAATGTTTGCTTTTACGTCACATCGTGAATGCGTATGGATTATTTGCTTTTGTTTCCGCTTCAGTTCTTTGAGGATAATTCCATATTAAAGAGTAAGACGTCGTGTTAAATGAAGCCATCGGGCTCTCAGGAAAGCTGAACCATGAAACTATCAATATGGCTGTTCTGCATGCTGCGTGTGCCCATAAACAGGCTGTTTTGCATTTTAACTTTGACATCTAGTGTTTGCTCCTCTGTGATGTCAATACTGTTGTGGCGTGGCGTTGGCTGGCGCTCTCTTGCTTCATGCCCCATTTGAAAACAGGCCACACGGAAGTGCTACTGAGGGCTACGAGGGCCGACAGTAGTTATGATGTGGAGCATCTCTATGACGCATTCATGGGTCTCATCTGATAATCAGTGACGTGGAATAATTCGCTGATGCTGTCAGCTCAAAATAGCAAACGGAAATCTTCTGGCAAAACCACGTGCGGGACATTTCCTGTGTGCTCGCTTGTCCTGCCTGTACACGTACAAACACCCAAACACACACCTCACTTTTTCAGCCTCAATCTGTAGCCAACATGTTAAACATTGAAGCACAGAAAACAGGCTGCCATACTCTGTCATTTAGGGAACATGCACAGTTACATCCCTCCTCTGGACAAACCTTTTTTGGGTTCTGGCTCTGGCCTCCTGTGACGCAGCTGCAGAGAGAGCTGAGACGGAGAAAAATCACAGACCCATCCCGCTCCACAAGCACCGCTAGTCCAGGCTTTTTTTCTCAGCAGGTGTCTGGTATTACGTCCACTGAGGCAACACGTCAACAGGAGCTCAGGCCTTGCTCAATCTGGCATGTGGTATATGGCATATGGTGTGAGTAAGAGTAGGGAGGACACTCTGCTGACAGCTGGAACTGGGCACGAGCTGATCTCCCCTCTTCCAGGTAGCAGCTTTGCTGTGCCACCAGTTACGTAAGGCTGGCACCCTCACGGCTGCTCAGATTAATAATACTACAGCAGTCAATGTGCCCTCTGAGACCCCGGCCGACATTATTGTGTTTAACAGGCTGTAGCAGGTTCAGTCTTAAAGCTAGAGTGAAGATACTGGTTTCATATGAAAGTAGAAAACCTAAAGAATCCATCGGTACCAACACTGTTAGATTGACGGGAAGGAGGTTAAATAACGCTCCAAAGTTAGGCAAAACTTTGGCGAGGGAAAACTGTTATGGCCATTTTCAAAGGGGTCCCTTGACCTCTGACCTCCAGATATGTGAATGTAAATGGGTTCTATGGGTACCCACGAGTCTCCCCTTTACAGACATGCCCACTTTATGATAATCACATGCAGTTTAAATGTGTTATTGTCTCCTATTCTAAAATGGTGTGTTTGAATATTTCTGCATACTGGGGTCCCTAAACAGTGTTGAACTCCATAAATTGGGTATCACTGTAAAGCTGAGACTCTGGTAGATCCAATGAGTCCAACTGTATTCATGTGTGATGATGTTAGTCCCCATAGGAGACATTTCATTGACCTCCCTGTATAATATGACCTGTGGTGACCTCTAGGATAATCAAAGCCTCCTGAAACTTTACAGCCACAAACTAGAGACCTAGAGCATTCAGAGGATGGATGGATCAAACTAGAGACCTAGAGCATTCAGAGGATGGATGGATCAGACTAGAGACCTAGAGCATTCAGAGGATGGATGGATCAGACTAGAGACCTAGAGCATTCAGAGGATGGATGGATCAAACTAGAGAACTAGAGCATTCAGAGGATGGATGGATCAGACTAGAGACCCAGAGCATTCAGAGGATGGATGGATCAGACTAGAGACCTAGAGCATTCAGAGGATGGATGGATCAGACTAGAGACCTAGAGCATTCAGAGGATGGATGGATCAAACTAGAGACCTAGAGCATTCAGATGATGGATGGCTTTCCTAGCTAGATTGACAATAAGGGGGGTTTTCACAACACAAGTGCTCGCCATCCAATCTCCAAATGTCAAAAGTTTTTGATCCCAAATAACAGCAAGTCTTTTTCTATGGTGTTCCTCAAAGTCTTGGTGTCTTAATGTGGTATTTTGGAGGGATTATTGATCATTTTTATCAATTCTAGAATGGTAAAAAATTGTTGTATTTCATTCTTCCTGACCACCAGATGACGGTGCTTTAGCACTGGATATCTCCATCTCGCACATGCACAGGTCGAGTCGTTATACCAACAAAGTCACCTGTGAACATGCAATGACGGTATAAAACCCTAACTCCATCACACAAGCTGTTCCTTCTATCTTCTCACAATTGAAGAAGCTCATAGCAGGTCAATCTAGCTCGTTGCTTCGTAACCTGAACTTCATTATCTGTTTTCTTTCAGACGAACAGCGATGATTTTATATTCCATTTCTGCCAATAGATCCCCTGAAATCCTAGATACTGGATCTGTAATGTTCTGACTGTCGTATAGAGAACCTTTAAATTCAGGGATTATCAAATCAAATCAAATCAATTTATTTTTGTATAGCGTCAAATCACAACAGAAGTTATCTCAAGACGCTTTATATATAGAGCAGGTCTATGACCGTACACCATAGTTTAGAGACCCAACAGGATCCACCAAGCGCACTGTGGCCAGGAAAAACTCCCCGATTACTGGGAAGAAACCTGGAGCAGAACCGGGCGCAGGGCGGGCGGCCATCTGTCGAGACCGGCTGGGGGGACAGATAGATAGAGAGAGAGTGAGAGAGAGAGAGAGAGAGAGAGATAGATAGAGAGAGAGAGATAGAGAAGCAGCCACAATAGCAGTCTAGCAGCTGTAATAGCTAATACAAGTAGGACTGATAACACAAAACCAATAGTGGTGGATGGAAAGAGTGATAATACAACTATCGGAAAGCCAGCACTGTCCAGCATCTCTCCTCAGTACGTCCATGTGTATTGGTGTGGGACGTCCCTGCGATCGATGCCCGTGCGTTGGTTCCTGCAGCATCAGCATGCTTGCTGGGAGCTCTTGATGTCTTTGGCAGTGATTGAGAAGTGTTATTCTCCAGGCTGCCACATTGTCACTAGGTGTTGGAAATCCCTCGTTAGCATTGGTAGTCCCTCGTACAGACGTAGTTAATTAGGGATGGTAGCAGTTGGTGTCAAGCAGGCACCGACGCGGCAGCAGATGCAGCCACAATACCGGAGACCACCAAGATCCAGGTGAAACCCTGCTCCAAGTGTACCCATGCTCCAGGTATAACCTCGCTCCAGGTGTGACCCCGCTCCACGGTTAGCTGCGAGACAAGGAGGCACAAGGACTCCCGGGAAGGAATGAAGTTAGTAACAACATGGACATGGGACATGAGTATATACATAAGGAGAGGGGAGCTCAGTGTGTCATAGGAAGTTCCTTATGACAGTGTGTCATAGGAAGTCCCCTGGCAGTCTATGCCTATAGCAGCTTAAGTATAAGCGTTATCAAAGAGGAAAGTCTTTAGCCTACTCTTAAATGTAGAGACGGTGTCTGCCTCCCGGACTGAAACTGGGAGCTGGTTCCAGAGAAGAGGAGCTTGATAGCTGAAGGCTCTTGCTCCCATTCTACTTTTGGAGACTCTAGGAACCTCAAGTAACCCTGCATTCTGTGAGCGCAGTGCTCTAGTGGGGTAGTAGGGTACTATGAGCTCTTTAAGATATGATGGGGCCTGACCGTTTAGCGCTTTGTAGGTGAGGAGGACGACTTTAAAATCTATTCTGGATTTTACAGGTAGCCAGTGCAGAGAAGCTAATACAGGCGTAATATGATCTCTTTTTCTAGTTCTAGTCAGTACACGTGCTGCAGAATTCTGGATCAACTGGAGAGTCTTTAGAGACTTATTGGAGCAGCCTGATAATAAGGAATTGCAGTAATCGAGTCTAGAGGTAACAAATGCATGGACTAATTTTTCTGCATCATTTTGACACAGGATGTGCCTGATCTTCGCAATGTTACGTAGATGAAAGAAGGCAGTCCGTGAGGTTTGTTTTATGTGAGAGTTAAAGGACATATCCTGGTCGAAGACAACTCCCAGGTTCCTTACGGTGGTGCTGGAGGCCAGGGCAATGCCATCTAAAGTAACTATATCATTAGATAATTTGTTTCGGAGGTGCTCAGGGCCTAGTACAATAACTTCAGTTTTGTCTGAGTTTAACATCAGGAAATTGCAGGTCATCCAGGTTTTTATGTCCTTAAGGCATGCTTTAAGTTTAGTTAACTGGTTTGTTTCGTCTGGCTTGATTGATAGATATAATTGGGTATCATCTGCATAACAATGAAAGTTTATGGAGTGTTTTCTAATAACATTGCCTAAGGGAAGCATATATAAGGTAAATAGAATTGGTCCAAGTACAGAACCCTGTGGAACTCCGTGACTAACTTTGGCGTGCATGGAGGACTCATCGTTGACATGTACAAACTGAGATCGATCTGATAAATAGGACTTAAACCAACTTAGTGCAGTTCCTTTAATGCCAATTAAATGTTCCAGTCTTTGTAATAGGATGTCATGGTCAATGGTGTCGAAAGCAGCACTGAGATCTAGCAAGACAAGTACAGAGACAAGTCCTTTATCCGATGCCATTAGAAGGTCATTTGTAATTTTCACTAGTGCTGTCTCTGTGCTATGGTGCACTCTAAATCCTGACTGATAATCTTCGAATAAATGATTGTTCTGTAGAAAGTCACACAGCTGACTGGCAACTACTTTTTCGAGTATTTTGGAGGTAAAGGGAAGGTTAGATATAGGTCTATAGTTGGCTAGGACCTCTGGATCAAGAGTGGGCTTTTTAAGAAGAGGTTTAATTACAGCTACTTTAAAGGACTGTGGTACATAGCCTGTTAGTAAAGACACATTGATCATATCCAGTAAAGAGGTGCTAACTAGAGGTAAAACTTCTTTAAGCAGTTTAGTTGGGATGGGGTCTAGGAGACAGGTAGATGATTTAGATGAGGAGATCAGTGAGGTTAATTTGTGGAGATCGATAGGAGAAAAGCAGTCTAAATATATATCAGGTTGTACAGCTGTTTCTAAGGTTCCTAAGTTCGAGGATAAATTGGTACCAGTTGACGGTAGGAGGTGATTAATTTTGTCTCTAATAGTTATGATTTTATCATTAAAGAAACTCATGAAGTCACTACTACTGAGGGTTGTAGGAATACATGGTTAATCATGATCATGATTAAAATAAACCAACATGACCTGTCGGTAGGAGACAGGATGTCTAGTGTCAAACTCAGATACCCAATAACTACCTACAGTAGACAAGACCTAGCCTACATAGTTAGATACAGTGAGCCAAACGTGTAAACCCCAGCTGAGTGTTCTTAGGAATTACAGTCAGAGTGGATCATTCTGGAGTGGGTGCCCTTTCTGTAACTAAGCTGAAAGTTAGTGGTGTGTTAGAGGGTGGAGGTTGGGGTGGTGTATGGGCGTATAGCACTTAAGACTTTCATGCGACTGTCATAATCTAACGATTTATGTTGCCATAAACACAACCTGTTCCTTACCAGAACCATACTGTAGTTGTCATGTGCAGATATTGTCAGAGGATATGGTTTTAAAGAGGTTGGCACTGGACATTAAAAGATTGTCACTGAATGTAATGCAGAGTTTTAATATCAACATTCTGTCAGGAGATATACACCGATCAGCCATAACATGATGACCACCTGCCTAATATTCAGTAGGTCCCCCTTTTGCTGCCAAAACAGCCCTGACCCGTGGAGGCATGGACTCCACTAGACCTCTGAAGGTCTGCTGTGGTATCTGGCACCAAGTCGTCAGTAGCAGATCCTTTAAGTCCTGGAAGTTGCGAGGCGGGGCCTCCGTGGATCGGACTTGTTTGTCCAGAACATCCCACAGATGCTCCATTGGATTGAGATCTGGAGAATTTGGAGGCCGAGTCAACACCTCCAACTCATTGCCATCCACATGATGTAAAAGAAAACGTGATTCATCAGACCAGACCACCTTCTTCCATCGCTCCGTGGTCCAGTTCTGATGCTCACGTGCCCATGTAGGCACTTTTGGCGGTGGACACGGGTCAGCACGGGCACCCTGACCGGTCCCCATACGCAACAAACTGCTCCTCACTGTGTGTTCTGACACCTTTCTATCAGAACCAGCATTAACTTGTTCAGCAGTTTGAGCTCCAGTAGCTCTTCTATTGGATCAGACAACACGGGCCAGCCTTCGCTCCCCACGTGCATCAATGAGCCTCGGGTCTGACCCTGTCGCCGGTTCACCGGTTCTCCTTCCATGGGACTCTTTTGGTAGGTCCTGACCACTGCAGACCGGGAACATCCCACAAGAGCTGCAGTTCTGGAGATGCTCTGACCCGGTCGTCTAGCCAGCATTATCTGGCCCTCATCAAAGTCTCTCACATCCTTATGCTGGACAATTTTTTCTGCTTCCAACACAAAGTTCAAAGTTCAGAATGTTCACTTGCTGTCCAATATATCCCCCCCACTGCCAGGTGCCATGGTAACCAGATAATCCATGTTATTCACTTCACCTGTCAGTGGACTGAATGTTATGGCTGATCAGTATATTTCTCTTTAGATCTACCTGCTTCTAATATGTGAAATCATTGAAATTAAACTTTTAAACGTTTGTTTGTGCAGTTTCCACATTAGTATGACAGGCATCATATAACAGTCCTGTGCTGGACTATGATGTCATTTTAAAACATAAATGAGAAAGTCAATGAGCCTGACATATCCTATATAACTTCTATCTGTTTGATATTTCTCTGCAGGTCCAGCTGTCCCTGTTGGAGTTGATGTTCAGGTGGAAAGCTTGGACAGCATATCAGAAGTAGACATGGTGAGTGGTTTAAATGTGTTAAATGCCAAATAGAAAAATGGATTACAAATAATGTAGCAGCTGTAATCTGACTGTAACAAGAACTGAAATCAGCTGCAGATACTAAAAATAAATAATAAAATAGATTCAGTTTGAGCTTAAAAATCAAGGATTATTCTGTCTCTTTGAAAGCAAAGACCAACACAAACTTAAAGTAATGGGATTATGGAAGAAGTACAAATATAAAGTCATTTGTAATGCTACTATTCCAGTGGATTATGTTACTGGTGGCAAATGTAACCAGTAAATCTGTGACAGATTCAGTTTGCAACCGCTGACTTAAACAAATGAGCTCATACTGCCTGAACACATGGGGAGAAGCTCTCCTCAGACGAAGCAGCTAATGAGGCAGCAACATCCTTCATTAACAGCATGAGAATGGACACAAGCACAACAGTGATTAAGATTGTCACTTCTCGATCCAACTTTTCTGATTGGACACACCAGATCAGAGCCCGAATCTAGTTTAAAGGACCTTTTAACGGGTTCTGAAACAGTCTCAGTGTAGAACTGGTGCCTCTATATGACCTACAGAGGTAAACAAGACCATCAGCGAGAATATTGGATATTTCTATATAAGTAGATATTCTTAATGCCTGTCATCGGGTCCGATTCCCCGCAGCATCATTCACCAGAAACTGCTTCAGCTCACACTCCTGCAGCTTCGCTGCCACCTAGACCTGCAGTCGGAGCTCCCACCCAGCAGCATTGCCAGCAGCATCGCCCAGCAACATTGCCAGCAGCATTGCCAGCAGCATTGCCAGCAGCGTTGCCCAGCAGCATCGCCAGCAGCATCGCCAGCAGCATCGCCAGCAGCATCGCCAGCAGCATCGCCAGCAGCATCGCCAGCAGCATCGCCAGCAGCATTGCCAGCAGCATTGCCAGCAGCATCGCCAGCAGCATCGCCAGCATTGCTGGGCAATGCAGCAGCATTGCCCAGCAGCATTGCCCAGCAGCATCGCCAGCAGCATTGCCCAGCAGCATTGCCAGCAGCATTGCCAGCAGCATCGCCAGCAGCATTGCCCAGCAGCATTGCCCAGCAGCATCGCCAGCAGCATTGCCCAGCAACATTGCCAGCAGCATTGCCAGCAGCATCGCCAGCAGCATTGCCCAGCAACATTGCCAGCAGCATCGCCAGCAGCATTGCCCAGCAACATTGCCAGCAGCATCGCCAGCAGCATTGCCCAGCAACATTGCCAGCAGCATCGCCAGTAGCATTGTCCAGCAACATTGCCAGCAGCATCGCCAGCAGCATTGCCCAGCAGCATTGCCCAGCAACATTGCCAGCAGCATCGCCAGCAGCATTGCCCAGCAGCATCGCCAGCAGCATTGCCAGCAGCATCGCCCAGCAGCATCGCCCAGCAGCATAGCCAGCAGCATTGCCAGCAGCATCGCCCAGCAGCATAGTCAGCAGCATCGCCCAGCAGCATTGCCAGCAACATCGCAGCAGCTCGTCTGCAGCTGTGGGACTTGGCGATCACCGCCTGTTTCCTGGGAGCCGACACCACACTGCTGGAGGCCCCGGCCGTATTGCTGGGCCTGCCGGAGGGAAGGGAGACACAGGAGAACCAGAACCAGGACTAAGCGGGGCAGACTGTCAGGCCCTGCAGCAGTAAAGGGAGTCTGGCAGCTGCAGATCTTAAACGGGGGTGCTCATGGAAACACGAGCGCTTTTGTCCATGAAAAATAAACACAAAGTGAAAGTTCCTTGTAGTAACTGTAAATGAATCAATGGTCTTTTATCAGATATCCGTGTTCTGCCACTGACCTTTTAGTTATCGTCACTTAGCTGTTGTTTTTAGTTGGATAATCAGAATGAGATTATGAAAGCTCGATGGTAGGAATTGTTTTTTTTGCTGAGTAATGTAATTAAATCAACCTTCTGTTCTGGAACCATAAATTGGATCCAAAACTGTCGTCCTGATGTTGCTGATGTAAGCTCCCGTTTGCAAGGACGACCAGGGATTACATTTCATTTGGATCCCAGTGTGTATATAACTGTTTTGGAACGGAGGGGGAAAAATGAATGATTCCAGACGACGGCTGCTCTTAATGACATTATGTCACATCACAAAGCTGCAGGATGCAGTTACAGAGCAAACAGTCTTCTGCTGTTCATTTACAGGTAAACAGGTTTAGCAAAGACAAGACTTTAAAGGATATGGATGGTATTATTCTATATTTTTGTCATTCTCGACATATCTCATGAAAATACCCAAAACAACAATGTGTTAGTCTGTCTCTCAACATTATCTGACTCCCTGTATGTGGCTCATATTTAAAATATTTAAAATCACCACACAAATTTCAAGGTTCAGTTATTTCCTTAAAGGCCGTTTAAAAAAAATTCAGAGATTTGTTTCTAAACACATTATAAATGTTGGAAAATAACGACTGAAAATATGAAAAGACAGTGAACATTGTAGTACTGGATTGTGGAGTTAGACCGTTAAACTGTTTTTCTACAGTTTTGTGTTCAGGATTTTTTGGGCGGGGCTGAAACCATGGCTCGATGACGCTGTGGAGCCATCCTTAGCATGTCCCCACCCGTCTACAGAAACCTGGTTTTTGAAAGGCAAAAGAGAAGCCCAGGAACATGACAAAGTGTCAGAGTATGGAGTACCAGGGCCACCAATATCTTTGATACTACCAGGACCATAAAAGCAAGCACTTTGTCCATGGCCCACGTCCTTGGGTCCCCAGCAACACACAAGTGTGAAGTGGAACAGATGAATGGTTCTGGAGATATGTGAATAACACACAGAGGGACAAACAGAGATTCATGCTTTATAGTTAGATTAGACACAAGTGTGTTTTATTGCTTATGAATTCAACTTAATATTTTGTGGCAATTATTAAATAATTGTAAATGCTATATGGTAGTGTAACAGTAGCACAATAAAAGACAGCTACACAACAATTTCTATCTAAATGTGTAAAGATTAGCCATCATTAGCCATCATAACCTGCTGGTTCTACCAGACCAAGGAAGACTGTGGCAGCAGAACCCTTCAGTGTAGTGCACAGGGACTTAAATTATGCAAGGTTGTGTTTTGTTGCTAATAAATTCAAATTTTCATTTGTTGGACACAGAATGTGTTATTCCTTATTTCAAAAGTGACATAGTCAAGGAGAGCAATACTCATGCTTTTGCCTCTCTTGTAGCCCGCAGATGTTTTTTACTTCATTGGAAGGATTAAAAGTCTACATCTCCTAATTCTAGGTTGACTTTTGTGTTTTACTTTACATAAATAAAAACATTGTTCTATAGCCGACACTGTATTTAAGGTGTGTGTGCAACAAGCGTGTTGTGAACCTGCGTGTAGACTCATCTTACTCTCTGAATAATGAACCCTTTAAATAGGAAAATACTGCACCAGACTGTAGACCAGGTTTCTGTTGGTCAATGGTGCAATCCCTTTCTGCTGCCTCAAGATAGCGATGCACCAACCAACCAGCGCCTAGCCACACCTCCACATTATTCCAAACTGATGTGCTCTTATGTAATGCCATGTAGACACAAGACCACTCCTGCCTGCATAGCAACAGGGGAAGGAGGCGAGAGGTCAAGGGTGATCTAGGACCAGTGGAAGCTGTGGACTGTCCGTAGTTAACATATGTTCAGCACTTCTCTTGACCGTGTGTGTTCAGTCATAAGCAATCCATATAATCCAGCACTGTAATCCCAGAGGAATTCAATAAACCGCAGGCTGCAGGCATACAGAGTCGTCGTAGTGACACTTAATCCAGAAGCTGTTTCTGTTTGTGTCACCCCTCCCCCCGCTCCCTCAGGACTTCACCATGACCCTGTATCTGAGGCACTACTGGAAGGACGAGAGGCTGGCCTTTCCGAGCTCCACCAACAAGAGCATGACCTTTGACGGGCGCCTGGTGAAGAAGATCTGGGTGCCTGACGTGTTCTTCGTCCACTCCAAGAGGTCTTTCATCCACGACACCACCACTGACAACATCATGCTGCGGGTCTTCCCCGACGGTCACGTCCTGTACAGCCTGAGGTGAGAACAGGAAGCGTCCCCCCCACACACAAACATCTGCTTTCACAGGGAGTTTTCATTCCAACCAGATGAGACTTGGCAGGCCTTGTTACAGCATGCACAGAGCTGGTGACGTTCACACTCTGCTCTTTTCCTCAGGGTTACGGTCACTGCTGCCTGCAACATGGATTTCAGTCGTTTCCCTTTGGACTCACAGACGTGCACGCTAGAGCTGGAGAGCTGTAAGTACTCCTCTCTATAGCTAAGAAGACAGTGGAAATCAAGTGCTACCAATTCTTAAAGGCCCAACGCATTTTGGCAGCATGTTTGTGTGGTCATTCATGACTGTTTTATGACTATATACTCTTATTAATCAGTAAGAGGTTGGTGCAGAACAACAGTTGAAGTTAATTGCATCATGTAATCATGTGGGTATATGTTAATACATTGATGCCACTGGTTACAGGAAATGCTCACATACTGGTCTTTATCCATCCAAATACTGCTACTGATACTGAAACTAGTACAATTCTATACTCTTTATTTATTATTTTATTTCTATTTTATTTTATTTAAAGTTAAAGGAATACATACACATACTTAAAGGTCACATATTATGCAAAATGCACTTTTCCATGTCTTTTAAACATCAATATCTGTCCCCAGTGTGTCTACAGGCCACCATAGTATCATAAAAGACCATCCTCTCTCTTTTTCTCCTCCTCCGTTTGTCCGGAAATGGGTGCAGAAAAAAAAATCGCTTTTTTCCCTTCTCTTCTGACGTCATTAGAGAAATGCAAGCCATGTAAGGGTTTCCTGGTCGAACCAGAGAGAACCTTCAGTAGCTGACCCCGCCCCACAGCGCGTCACTGTCTCTCCTCCTCAACCTAACTTGAGCAAAGTCTGCAAGAACCAGCAGAACAGGCTTCATGTACTCCCATCATCTAAATATAACATGTTCTTTCACAAAGGCTTTATGTAATTACACTGTTTAAACAGATGATATTTATATATTATATATATTTGATGTCATGCATGTAGCAGAGTACAGGGAGTAAATAGTGACTTGTAAGCAACACAACACATTTCTGTTTCACAGTCAAACTTTATTTGAGTTGACAGATGACAATATTAATTATTCACAGCATTTGTAATCATCTCACCTGTTAGTTAGTTATGTTAACATGGTACAGGAGAAAGTCTTCAGCTCTGGTAAACTATGGTAAGCTAAGCTCCGGTGGTCTGTAGTCATGGTAACACAGAGACAGCTACTACTGTAAATAATATACCATTACTCTGATCTTCCATACATTTATCTTTTAGCAGAAATAATGAACTGACTACTGTTTCACATCTTCTATTTTCCACCCTGATGGTCGCTGTGTTTACACACCGTGTCATAGCGGTAGCATGTAGCTAACCCGTTAGCTCTGTATCTCCCATCTGCTTTCAGCTATCTGCTCTCCTCTGGGATGATTCTGTCGGTCATTTCTCACAGATGGATCTGTAAAGACAGACGTAAAACAGAGTGTATGTTTACGGTTTACAGAGTTGATGCATGAGGTAAACACTGAGTTAACTAACAGAGCTATAAATAGTATTATTTACCTGAGAGAAACCGTCAGGAAAACCTGGAATCTGGACCGCAGATGTTCATCATGTGTCGCCGATTTCTGATCAGATTCCTCCGGTAACGTGCGCTGGGTGAAGTTTCTGGTTTATAAACTTTAAAGTGGTTTATAAGCTCTATTCTAGCTGCCTCTCCCTCCACTCCTCTCTCTCTCCACTCCTCTCTCTCTCCAGAGCTTCTCCGGGAGGGAGGGGGAGATAGTGACGCTGTGTTGTTGAGGAAGTTTGATTGACAGAAAACGCTGACCAATCAGAGCAGAGTGGGAGGAGACAGGCTGTGAATCAGTGGTTTTCAGACAGAGGCTGAATTAGGCTCTGAGGCAGGCAGACTCAGGCTGCAGTATGAGAAGAATAAAGGGTTTTTTGAACATTGCAGCATGTAAACATGTTCTAGTGCAACATTAAAATACATCTATGAACCTGGAAATGAGCATAATATGTGACCTTTAAGACATAAAGACAGCAGCAACAACATATATAAAAACAACAACATAAAAATCATAAAAAGAGGTGCTACCCGTTGTAAGTAGTGCACTGTCAAGAGGTAAGTTCATATTCATGTATACATACAATCAACCTCATATATAGATACATATACATATATACATATATCTATATCTACACACGCATTCATATAAACTGGGGAAAAAAAGTTCAGAAACTTGTGTTTGGTGGATTATTTCTCTGTTGTTACAATGCTAATTGTCATTGTATTCTACATCGTTGGAAAGCCTGTTTATTTACCTTCACAATGATGTCCAACTTGTATGGATCATGCATTTGTGGGATGAGCAGCACAGCTGATTATGTGGGTAGCGCCCAAGAAAAATTTTCCAAAATGCTCTGCCAATGGTAAACAGTGTATTCTCATAAGGCTACCAGGAAGCCTGCAATGACTGCCCTTCACCATCAGGCCCATTTGCGCTGGTGTCGACAACACAGACAATGGAACCTGAACATGTGGGGGAATATCATGTTCAGTGATGAGTCCAGGCTCTGTCTGCGAAAGTTGGATGGCAGGGTCAAAGTATGGAGACGACGTGGAGAACGCTATGCTGATTGTTGCACCGATGGAGTAAGAGCTTTTGGTGGGGGCGGTGTCATGGTGTGGGGGGGGCAGGGGCGGGCATCTCCCTCACTGGCAAAACAAGGCTTGTCATCATTGAAGGCCATCTCAATGCAGTGAGATATCGGGATGAGATTCTGCAGCCAGTGGCGATCCCATATCTCCACAATCTGGGACCTAACTTCATCCTCCAAGATGACAACGCTCACCCCCACAGAGCCAGGGTTATCACAGACTACCTCCACAATGTGGGAGTAGAGAGAATGGAACGGCCTGCCAAGAGTCCAGACCTCAACCCAATTCAACACTTGTGGGATCAGCTTGGGTGTGCTGTACGTGTTAGAGTGACCAACACAACCACGCTGGCTGACCTGCAACGAATCCTGTTTGAGGAATGGAACGCCATCCCACAGCAACGTGTGACCAGGTTGGTGACCAGCATGAGGAGGAGGTGCCAGGCTGTTGTGGCTGCGTATGGATCTTCCACCGCTATTGAGGCTCCTGACGGTGTATTAAATGAATAAAGTGTAAAATAGCCAATATGTCTTGTTTGTTCCTTGTTACTGATAGAGAGTTCAATCATCCAATCCACCAAACAACTCAAAACAAGAGTCAACACCAACAGGAGAATAAACTGTTTAGCATTGGCAGAGCATTTTGGCAATTTTTTCTTGGGCGCTACCAACATAATCAGCTGTGCTGCTTATCCCACAAATGCATGGTCCTTACAAGTTGGACATCATTGTGAAGGTAAATAAACAGGCTTTCCAACGATGTAAAAGACAATGCCAATTAGCATTGGAACAACAAAGAAATAATCCATCAAACACAATTTCCGAACTTTTTTTCCCCAGTATACATATCCACTTAGGCACATTCGCTTACACAATTATCTATTCTATTATACAGACAAAAAAGGGACATATTTACATCCCTTTAGTTGACCTTTATCAACATTATTTATTAATTAATTTTTGTTTAACTCCAATTTTCACCCTGACTCAAAGTATCCCACCCATGTTCAAAAATGATATTCTGTTCTTTATTCCTGTTAACATCTTTCACAAGAACCCACTGATTCTTCAAAATCATTTTGAAACGTTCAGTGTTTAATCTTTTTGTAGCTTTAAATATAAATGCTTTCCCCATCATCATAATGATGATGTTGTTCAGGTCTTTTCCTTCTTCATCATCCCTTAAATCACCAAACATTATGAATTAAGGACAACTATAGAAATTTGATTTGTAAACTGAGATCCACTTTTCAACTTTAATCCAAAATAATGAATGTCTGACTCCTCTTCCTCCTCCCACAATCTACATGAGTCACATTGTTGGATGCGCCATTTTTTTTATCATTTTCTTAGTAGGCGAGTATTTTTAGATTAGTTTTAGTTGTAAAATTCTAATGTAGACATCAAAAAAAGTTTTGTAAATGCATGGGATACATTTGTCTAACAATTCTATACTGACATCCATGCTCTCTGTCCTTCAGACGCGTACACAGACGAAGACCTGATGCTGTATTGGAAAAGCGGCGACGAGTCTCTGAGCACTGACGACAGGATTTCTCTGTCTCAGTTCCTCATCCAGAAGTTCCACACGACCTCCAGACTGGCTTTCTACAGCAGCACAGGTAGACTGAGTGGACTTTTACACAGATCTTTTCTTTACGGCCCATTTATCCACTGGTGACTGCTCCTGTAGGGACCCTGAGTCCCTCACGGATGACTGAGCTTTTCACTCTATCTCTAAGGGAGACACCAGCCACCATCCTGAGAAAACCCATTTCAGCCGCTTGTACCTGCGATCTAGTTCTTTGGGTCCTGACCCAGCCCTCATGACCACAGGTGAGAGTAGGAACGAAGATTGACCGGTAGATCGAGAGCTTTGCCTTCCGGCTCAGCTCTCTTTTCGTCACAACGGTGCGGTAAAGCGAATGCAATACCGCCCCCCCGCTGCTCCGATTCTCTGGCCAATCTCACGTTCCATAGTCCCCTCACTCGCGAACAAAACCCCGAAGTACTTGAACTCCTTCACTTGGGGTAAGGACTCATTCCTTACCCGGAGTAGGCAATCCATCGGTTTCCTGCTGAGAACCATTTCTATATAATTATATACTGTATAGTAATATAATGATTTTCTCACAATGCAAATAATGCAATATTTCCTGTTCCTGTATAATTTCAAACTCAGTCATCCGTGAGGGACTCGGAGTAGAGCCGCTGCTCCTTTGCGTTGAAAAGAGCCAGCTGAGGTGGTAAGGATGCCCCCTGGGCGTCTCTCTAGGGAGGTGTTCAAGGCACGACCAGCTGGGAGGAGGCCACGGGGAAGACCCAGGACTAGGTGGAGAGATTATATCTCCACACTGGCCTGGGAACGCCTCGGGATCCCCCAGTCAGAGCTGGTTAATGTGGCCCGGGAAAGGAAAGTTTGGGGTCCTCTGCTAGAGCTGTTGCCCCCGTTACCCGACCCCAGATAAGAGGTTGAAGATGAGATGAGAAATAACAAAGGCAACCCATGCAGCCTTAATCCTAAACTACATTGTAGAATGAATGTTTTTCCATTTACTGATGTTCGTGGCCCCTCCTCTGCCTGAGTGACGAGGTAACATTACCATTAAATTAAAAATCAGCAAACACACTTCGTCCACATTTTGTCCAGTTATACTGTTGACGGTGACACCAACAGTAAACTGTAGACAGTGTGAAGGGCCTGGAGCTTTCAACTCCAAAAAGACAGATAACCACAGGTTCCTGTTCATTTATAATGGACATGTGTGTTGTGATATTTAAACAAACTATCTGAAATCAAAGACTCTCGTCTACAGACCGGTCTCTAGAGAGCTCCAGCCAGCTCATAGCGATCTGTGAGCGTGACCGCCCGAGAGAGAGGTACAGCGACCCCGGCAGGCGCTAGCTAGCTGTCATGGCAGTTTGTGGAGCTTCTAAATTCTGAAAACTTCTGACATTTTTTTTTTCGATTCACCGTCTAATATTCGAAAACTGTCAATATTCTACATCTACGCAGTTGATTTCTCTCCTCAAAAACTTTCAGAAGTGAATTTATTGATGAAATAGCTATGAAAATTGTAAAAAACGAGAAGTTTCTGGCTACTGTTGTTGTTGTAACCGTAGCCTGTAGCGGTCCAGCGCTTTGCATTGTGGGATACTGTAGGTAGACTGGTCCGATGGGGACTGGAGATTTTTTCCAAATCAGTACGACATCCAGGTACTTTTGGCATACTGTAGATTTAGCTTTTGTTCGCATACTACATACTACATACTACATGAGGTTGTCCTAGTATTGTATGAAGTTGTACTACTAGTATAGTATGAGGTTGTATTGCTAGAATAGTATGAGGTTTTATTACTAGTATAGTATGAGGTTGTATTACTAGTATAGTATGAGGTTGTACTAATAGTATAGTATGAGGTTGTACTACTACTATAGTATGAGGTTGTACTACTAGTATAGTATGAGGTTATACTACTAGTATAGTATGAGACTGTATTACTAGTGTAGTATGAGCTTGTACTATTAGTATGAGGTTGTACTACTAGTATAGTATGAGGTTGTACTGCTAGTATAGTATGAGGTTGTACTACTAGTATAGTATGAGTGTGTACTACTAGTTTAGTATGAGGTTATACTACTAGTATAGTATGAGGTTATATTACTAGTATAGTATGAGGCTGTATTACTAGTATAGTATGTGGTTTTACTAGTATAGTATGAGGTTGTATTACTAGTATAGTATGAGGTTGTACTATTAGTATGAGGTTGTACTACTAGTATAGTATGAGGTTGTACTACTAGTATAGTATGAGGTTGTATTATTAGTATAGTATGAGGTTGTATTACTAGTATAGTATGAGGTTGTACTATTAGTATGAGGTTGTACTACTAGTATAGTATGAGGTTGTACTACTAGTATAGTATGAGGTTGAACTACTAGTATAGTATGAGGTTGTACTACTAGTATAGTATGAGGTTGTACTATTAGTATGAGGTTGTACTACTAGTATAGTATGAGGTTGTACTACTAGTATAGTATGAGGTTGAACTACTAGTATAGTATGAGATTGTACTACTAGTATAGTAGGAGGTTGTACTACTAGTATAGTATGAGCTGGTACTATTAGTATAGTATGAGGTTGTACTACTAGTATAGTATGAGGTTATATTACTAGTATAGTATGAGGTTGTACTGCTAGTGTAGTATGAGGTTGTACTACTAGTATAGTATGAGGTTGTACTCCTAGTATAGTATGAGGTTGTACTACTAGTATAGTATGAGGTTGTACTCCTAGTATAGTATGAGGTTGTACTACTACTATAGTATGAGGTTGTACTACTAGTATAGTATGAGGTTGTACTACTAGTATAGTATGAGGTTGTACTGCTAGTATAGTAGGAGGTTGTACTACTAGTATAGTATGAGGTTGTACTACTAGTATAGTATGAGGTTGAACTACTAGTATAGTATGAGGTTGTACTACTAGTATAGTATGAGGTTGTACTATTAGTATGAGGTTGTACTACTAGTATAGTATGAGGTTGAACTACTAGTATAGTATGAGGTTGTACTACTAGTATAGTAGGAGGTTGTACTACTAGTATAGTATGAGCTGGTACTATTAGTATAGTATGAGGTTGTACTATTAGTATAGTATGAGGTTGTACTACTAGTATAGTATGAGGTTATATTACTAGTATAGTATGAGGTTGTACTGCTAGTATAGTAGGAGGTTGTACTACTAGTATAGTATGAGGTTGTACTACTAGTATAGTATGAGGTTGTATTATTAATATAGTATGAGGTTATATTACTAGTATAGTATGAGGCTGTATTACTAGTATAGTATGTGGTTTTACTACTAGTATAGTATGAGGTTGTATTACTAGTATAGTATGAGGTTGTACTATTAGTATGAGGTTGTACTACTAGTATAGTATGAGGTTGTACTACTAGTATAGTATGAGGTTGTACTACTAGTATAGTATGAGGTTGTACTACTAGTATAGTATGAGGTTGTACTACTAGTATAGTATGAGGTTGTGGGTTTGTTGACTGTACTGTCAGCAGGGTGTTGTGATGCGTCTAGTGCAGTCTACTAAGCGAGCCATTGCATGTAGGGATGCCTGCAATCACCCTCCTTTAAGTTTCTGCCGCTGGCCAACCCCGTTTCTGGGGTCCAGAAAGCAATGTGTAAGTCTTTCTGCGGTCAGTACATAGCCTCTCCCTCACCAAGACTCCTACTATGCCTCCTCATGGCAGCCCACGGTAACTGGGGTTTTGCGACCCCTGGCTGAATTAGTAGGAGATCTCGGAGCTGCAGTGGTCCCCAGAGGTGTTCCACCAACCACTGCCCCATTGCCACGTGGGTAAACCTTGGGAGGTACGATGGCTAGGGGAGTAAACCCTGATCACAAATCTGCAGTTGGGGACCGGCACAGGCGGAGTCCAGTAGACCGGACAATCGGCAGTCCCCTGCAGCTCCATCCAGATGAAGGTCGTCACGAGTTTCTCATGCCACTGGAAGTCTGTCTGGTGGAGTCAAGATGGTGGGAGTGAGGACTGCGCACCCACACCCTCACCCTAATCCTCTCCCTGCGCAAGCCCCTTGCTCCAACCCCCCTAAAGCCCTGTGGCGATATGGAATGGCGGCAGGCACAGGCCAAGGATGTGGCTGGGAGTGCCTAGCCAAACCATGCACGCAGGCGGCAATGGAGTGATGGTCGCCGAGATACGGGATGGAGCAGCGTGTCCCCTCGGCAGCTTCCATTGCGTCTGAGCAGCCCCACACTGCTCACCCCGAATGGGGAAGGACCTAGAAAAGGTGGTCTGAAAATTGTCTGCTCCTCCTACTCCGGACGGTAAACCGCAACCGTCGGAGCATCCCTTTACTGCGGTCGAAAAACAAAGAAAATTAACTTGCACGTCGCTTCGTGGAACGTTCGCACGCTCTTGGATATGGCTGTAACACCTGACAGACCCCACCGCGGAACAGCACTTGTGGCTCTCGAGCTTGCTAAGTACAAAATTGACATTGCAGCACTTAGCGAGACCAGGCTACATGGAGAGGACTCCCTGACAGAAGTCGGTGCAGGTTACACTTTCTTCTGGAAAGGGGTCCCCGAAGGCACACATCGCCTCCATGGTGTGGGTTTTGCAGTGAAGACCCAACTGCTGCAACGGATCCCTGACTCCCCTATCGGCATCAATGAACGACTGATGACGTGGCGAATTCCCCTTACAAAGGGACGCTCTGCCACCCTCATCAGTGCCTACGCACCGACCTTGGATGCAGAACACATTGTCAAAGAGGACTTTTACAGAAGTCTTGACTCCATCATCCAGAAAACCCCAGCTACAGATAAGCTCATACTTATGGGAGACTTTAATGCCAGAGTGGGCACAGAGCATCACGTCTGGAGTAAGATCCTAGGCCAGCATGGAGTGGGGAAAATGAATAGCAACGGGCTACGGCTCCTCTCCCTCTGCGCGGAACATCGCCTGGTCATTACAAACACCACCTTCCAGATGAAGAACAGGCTTAAAACCACCTGGCAACACCCCCGCTCAAAACACTGGCACCTCCTGGATTACATCATCGTCCGCCAAAAGGACAGACAGGACGTTCTCATCACCCGCGTCATGCGCGGGGCTGAATGCTGGACTGACCACCTTATGGTCAGATCCAAACTCCGTATGGGTATTCAACCACGTCGCCCAAAGACCGCCCCAATCAGAAAACTAAACTGCACAGCACTCAACAACCCCGACACTATAGGTAACCTCCGACAACTCCTTGCAAGAAACCTCAACCAAGTTCCAGAGGAACCCACTGATTGGTCAGCTCTGCGCACAGCCATCCACGCTGCAGCCTCGGAAGCACTTGGCCTGTCAAGGAAACGTCATCAGGACTGGTTTGACAACAACTCCACAGAAATAAAATCACTTCTCAAAGCAAAGCATGAAGCCCACGTAGCTCTCCTGGCAAACCCTGGATCCTCCACTCTGAAAGCCACTTTTGCCAAAGCAAGAGCTACAACCCAGCATGCTCTCCGGACCATGGAAGACGCATGGTGGATGCAGAGGGCACAAGAAATCCAAAAGTTTGCAGACTGCAACAACACCCAGGGCTTCTATGATGCCATCAAAGCCATATATGGCCCCAGGAAGCAGACCATCGCCCCTGTCCGATCAGCAAACGGGAACACTCTTCTCAAGGACCGCCATGATATTCTTGGCCGCTGGGCGGATCATTTTGAGACCCTCCTCAACCACAGAAACCCCGTTGATCTCCATATCCTCAATAAACTCCCAGACCTTCCACCAATCCTCCCTTTTGACACTCAACCACAGTTCTCTGAAACTCATAAAGCCATTGAAAGCCTAAAGAACAACAAAAGTGCAGGACCTGATGGCATCCCAGCAGAGATCCTCAAACATGGGGGGCTCCTCCTCACACACCGCCTACATCTCCTGATCATAAACATCTGGAAGTCTGAGATAGTCCCTCAGGATTGGAAGGACGCTAACATTGTGGTCATCTACAAACAGAAGGGCGACAGAGCCATCTGTGGGAACAGCCGCGGAATCTCTCTCCTCTCCACCGCAGGGAAAGTGCTGGCAAAGATCATGCTCAATAGGCTGGTGGAGTACATTTCGGAAAGTGCTCTCCCAGAAACGCAATGTGGTTTTCGGAAGACCAGATCCACTACTGACATGATCTTTGTTTTACGGCAGCTGCTGGAGAAGAGCAGAGAACAACGCAAGGACCTGTACATAGCCTTCATCGACCTCAGCAAAGCCTTTGACACCATAAACCGTGAGTTGCTCTGGAAACAGCTCTCAAAACTTGGGGTACCACCCAAGTTTCTTTCCATCCTGCAGCAACTGCATGATGGGATGCAAGCCAGAGTTCTCACAGGAGGACTCCAGTCAGAGCCCTTCAAGGTCAACACTGGGGTGAAACAGGGCTGTGTCTTGGCACCGGTCCTGTTCAATCTCCTCCTCTCAGCCACTACCCACCTCTTCCACCATACCCTGGGACACAGAGATGGAGTTCACCTGGAGCACCGCCTTGATGGAAGTCTATTCAACATCCGACGGCTCCAGGCCTACACAAAGACAAAGACATGCCAAATCCATGAGCTCCAATACGCAGATGACTGCGCTGTCTTTGCACATAGCCCAGAGTCCATGCAGCATGCCCTTAACACAATCTCCAGCCTATACCAGTCCTTTGGTCTCCAGGTCAATATTCAAAAAACCGAAGTCATGGCACAACTCACTACCCAACCTCCTTCACTCCCTAACTTTCAAATAGGTGGTGTTCCACTCACAGTAGTTCACCAGTTCACCTATCTTGGCTCCACAATCTCCTCAGACTGCTCCCTTGACACTGAAATAAACAGTTGCATCAACAAAGCCTCATCAGCCTTTGGGCGACTCCGTAGAAGGGTATTCCAAAACAAAAACCTGAAGATCAGTACCAAGGTGGCTGTTTACAACGCGGTATGTGCCTCCACTCTGCTCTATGGGGCAGAAACATGGACCCCATACAGACGGCATATCAAAAACTTGGAGGCCTTCCACATTCGATGCCTCCAAAAAATCCTCGGCCTCTCTTGGGAAGATCGGGTGCCTCACACAGAGATCCTTTCCATGACCAACTCCATCTGCATGGAAGCAGCATTAGCAAAAAAACATCTCCGCTGGATAGGGCATACTATCCGCATGCCTGACCACCGCTTGCCCCGCCAAGCCCTCTATGGGCAATTCAGCAACGCAAAACGGGCTGCTGGCGGACAAAAGAGGCGCTACAAGGACTACACTAAAGACCTCCTCAAGCGCTGCAACATAAACCCCACCCATCTGGAACATCTGGCACTTGATAGGTCAGCCTGGCAGGTCACCTGTGCCAGAGCAACCGAACAAATACACCACACCACCCAACAGAGGAGGACCGAAAGGCGTGCCCAACGACACCAGCGGGCAGCCGGTATTACAACAACATCTGGGCTCCCTTGCCCCATCTGCGGGCGAGTGTGTGGCTCACGCATCGGCCTCCACAGCCACATGAAGTGGCACCAGCGCCAACGACGCTGAACCCCCTCCCCCATCCCCCAACCCCCTGGAGCAATCGTCATCATCGGACACGATGGACAGCTAAGAAGGGAGTATGAGGTTGTACTAATAGTATAGTATGAGGTTGTATTACTAGTATATTATGAGGTTGTATTAGTAGTATAGTATGAGGTTATATTACTAGTATAGTATGACGTTCTTCTAGTATAGTATGAGGTTGTACTCCTAGTATAGTATGAGGTTGTACTACTAGTATAGTATGAGGTTATACTACTAGTATAGTATGAGGTTGTACTACTAGTATAGTATGAGGTTGTACTAATAATATAGTATGAGGTTGTATTACTAGTATATTATGAGGTTGTATTAGTAGTATAGTATAAGGTTATATTACTAGTATAGTATGAGGTTCTTCTAATATAGTATGAGGTTGTATTACTAGTATAGTATGAGGTTATATTACTAGTATAGTATGAGGTTGTACTACTAGTATAGTATGAGGTTGTATTATTAGTATAGTACGAGGTTGTACTACTAGTATAGTATGAGTGTGTACTACTAGTATAGTATGAGGTTATACTACTAGTATAGCATGAGGTTATATTTCTAGTATAGTATGAGGCTGTATTACTAGTGTAGTATGAGCTTGTACTATTAGTATGAGGTTGTACTACTAGTATAGTATGAGGTTGTACTACTAGTATAGTATGAGGTTGTACTAATAGGATAGTATGAGGTTGTATTACTAGTATAATATGAGGTTGTACTACTAGTATAGTATGAGGTTGTACTACTAGTATAGTATGAGGTTGTACTAATAGTATAGTATGAGGTTGAACTACTAGTATAGTATGAGGTTGTACTACTAGTATAGTATGAGGTTGAACCACTAGTATAGTATGAGGTTGAACTACTAGTATTGTATGAGGTTGTACTACTAGTATAGTATGAGGTTGTACTACTAGTATTGTATGAGGTTGTACTACTAGTATTGTATGAGGTTGTACTACTAGTATAGTATGAGGTTGTACTACTAGTATAGTATGAGGTTGTACTACTAGTATAGTATGAGGTTGTGTTACTAGTATAATATGAGGTTGTACTACAAGACAATTGTTGCATTCAAAATGTTACGGTACAGTAGTAGTAGTAGTAGTAGTAAAGTAGTTACAGTATGTTGGAACAGAGAATTACAGGTTGAATACCTGTTTTTGTCCATGTTCTAATGATAGTTCAAATTTCAAATAAGAAGTGACAATCCTAGCGCCCATCCCAATATAATGGAGTTAAATGTCTTTTTAACCTTCTCTAAAGACACCAGTCATCAAGGTAGAAAATAGTGCTACTTTAGGTAACCCATATTAATTATATTAGTAAATATAAAAAGCTGAAAGCTGTTACTGAGTGGAGCTTTCAGTAAAAGCTCTGAATTAATTGTTTGGCTTTGCCCAACGAGGTTTTACTCAACCAGTGAGATTAGCACTGAGTCCAGAGGAAAGCTGTTCCTCTGAGAACTCAGGAACTGGAGCACTGATGTGGAAAAACACATCTATTTTAGTACAGTACATTTCTTATACTTCCCCCACATTGTTATTCTGCCATTTGCTAACTTGCTGTGCTCTGCTGTCATAAATGTTGTTCCAATGATCTCTTTTCTATTCAGATGTTATGTGGTTTTATAGGTCCAACCAGATTTCTGTCATCCCTGTTACAGATTAGTTCATTTCACTGGATCTGTGTTTATCATTTCTGTTTTACCTTTGACACATAAAACAAACATTCACGGTGCTTTCCTTCCTCCCCGTCTCCTGCCGTCCGTCTCCAGGCTGGTACAACCGTCTGTACATCAACTTCACTCTGCGGCGTCACATCTTCTTCTTCCTGCTGCAGACCTACTTCCCCGCCACTCTGATGGTCATGCTGTCCTGGGTGTCCTTCTGGATCGACCGCAGGGCCGTTCCTGCCAGAGTCTCATTAGGTAACACAATGACCACCCTGCCTGTTCCCATTTAATGTGTGTCAAAAGCACACCCCAGTGACCTGAGAGCATGACCCCGTTATAGTACAGCAGAAGCCAGAAAGCAAATCACACTGGTAAAAGAAAACTTTTTTGCTTTCTTTCTGAGATGAGAAGATCAATATCAATGTCCACATTAAGTATGGAGCTGGAGCTAGGTTAGCCTAGCTTAGCATAAAGACAGGAAGCAGGGGTAAACAGCTAGCCTGACTCTGCCTGTAAGAAAATGAAACACTAAAGCTAACTGACACACTAGCCATATTTTTATGCACGTTTTGAAGGATCACATCAGAAAAGCTGTATGGAAACGGCACAATTTGATAGAACTTCCTCAATTATGCAAAAACGTTTTTACTCTCGCTTGAGATGGTTTGTGCTTCTGTCGAAAAAGAGTTGATGCATTTAATGTTATACGGAAATGCCTTTACAGAATCAATTCTGATGTAGCGAACATTTAACTCAGATGGCTGATCAGCTGTTTCTGCTGTCCACGTCTTTAAGTTTAAATTTAATTTATTTGCACACATAAAGCCCCATAAAACCCCCCAAAAATTGTGTCAGGAGAGGTCAAGAAGCCACAGGCTTATACAAACCCAGGCGTTCCCAGGCCAGACCAGATATATAATCTCTCCAGTTTGTTCTGGGTCTACCCCGGGGCCGGGTCCGAGGCGTTCCCAGGCCAGACCAGATATAAAATCTCTCCAGTGTGTTCTGGGTCTACCCCGGGGCCGGGTCCAAGGCGTTCCCAGGCCAGACCAGATATATAATCTCTCCAGTGTGTTCTGGGTCTACCCCGGGGCCGGGTCCGAGGCGTTCCCAGGCAAGACCAGATATATAATCTCTCCAGTGTGTTCTGGGTCTATCCCGGGGCCAGGTCCGAGGCATACAAAAATAGAAGTGTAATACAACCGTTTGTGGTATTAAGGGCTTACAGCCTCAATATTGCCAACTTAATGACTTTCTGGCTCGGCTTGGTACATTTTTAAGCACCTAGCAACAAATCTAGTAACTTTTTGGGCAGACCTTAACTCAATAATTCTCAGTGAATGTGCTGTCATGTGTCTGGCTCTCTGGACTGACTCGGGTCAGTGATTGGAGGAGGGCAGCAGCCAATAACGGCCAATCACTCATCCCCTTTGTTTGTCTGGGGACCTCCTCCTCCTCTTTTCTTTTTGTTTCCCCAGTTTCTTGTCGTTGCCCTACAAGCTCGGGAGCTATCTCTGTACTGGACAGAGAGCGATAACATGGATATGAATTTTCTTTATATTTCACACAAGGTTGTATGTTCTCTGTGCTTCAGGTATAACCACGGTGCTCACCATGTCCACCATCATCACTGGAGTCAACGCCTCCATGCCCAGGGTCTCCTACATCAAAGCTGTGGACATTTACCTGTGGGTCAGTTTCGTCTTTGTCTTTCTATCTGTGCTTGAATACGCTGCAGTCAACTACCTGACAACGCTGAGGGACGGTAAAGACCGCAAGCTCAGAGAAAAAGCCAGGCAACAGGTACAGAGACCTTTTCAGAATATGGCAAACGTCCCCAAATGGTGCTTTTAACTTCTTATTCACTCTTGATTCCTCTCCTCTCTTTTGCCCCAGTCCCAGACACTCCCCTGCACCTGTGGCATGTCCCACACCAGGACCATGATGCTGGACGGAACGTACAGCGAGGCGGACGCCAACAGTCTGGCGGGTTACACGAGGGCCTCCATGGCGGCTGAGGATGCGTCAGAAAAACAGGAGCGAATGGTGGTGCATCTCTCCCTGGACAACGAGCCCACGGGGACCAAGAAGAAGCGCGGCTTCCGAATCATCCAGAACACCCACGCCATCGACACCTACTCTCGCATGATCTTCCCTGGCTCCTACATCCTGTTTAACCTGATCTACTGGTGTGTGTACTGCTGAGTGTGTGCATTTTAGCCTAAACAGTAGCAGTGAGAGGAAATCTTGTTGTTGACTTTAGAAGAGAGATACTGTACAGTTGTTTCCATTCTGCATGTTCAGGTAGAGCAACGAGTTTGGCAGGATGGATAAAGAATATCAGAATATCTCCAACTCTGGCTCACATGTCACTGCTGGACTGGACCACTCCAACACCGTCTCCTGCTTTACACCATTATATCACAAGCTCATGTTTACCCCAGTCACACTCTGACAACCTCGTGGGGCTGGTTGCACGTTGTGCTCCTTGAGTAGTCTAATGCCAGTTGAACAAAAATAAAAACTATTTTAAGCCTAAATAGTTAGCCACCATACACAAGGCTATGGTTTATCACTGTATCACTGTTGACTCTGCAGCTCTGCCTACTATTACGTTTCTGTAGACGGCCTGTTGTTTGTTTGCTGCTTATTCCAATATATAATTTTGTGTTAACTTCAGCATTAACACTATTTTATGTCTTTCCACTTAAAGTTAGTACAAGGAAATTTTAACTGGTTATGAAACAGTCTCAATTTAATCCTGATGCCTCTATATGACCTACATAAGTAGACAAGACCATCAGTGAGAAGATTGGCTATTTGGTGTGAATGCTGGGAGCACCCAGCAGGAGTTCAAGTACCTCAGGGTCTTGTTCGCGAGTTAGGGGACAATGGAACGTGAGATTGGCCGGAGAATCGGAGCAGCGGGGGGCTTTACCGCACCGTTGTGACAAAAAGAGAGCTGAGCCGGAAGGCAAAGCTCTCGATCTACCGGTCAATCTTCATTCCTACTCTCACATATGTTCATGAGGGCTTTGTCATGACCGAAAGAACTAGATCTACTGGTCAGTCTTTGTTTCTACTCTCACCTATGGTCATGAGGGCTGGGTCATGACCCAAAGAACTAGATCTACCGGTCAGTCTTCATTCCTACTCTCACCTATGGTCATGAGGGCTGGGTCATGACCCAAAGAACTAGACCTACCGGTCAGTCTTCGTTCCTACTCTCACCTATGGTCATGAGGGCTGGGTCATGACCCAAAGAACTAGATCGCGGGTACAAGCGGCCGAAATGGGTTTTCTCAGGAGGGTGGCTGGCGTCTCCCTTAGAGATAGGGTGAGAAGCTCAGTCATCCGTGAGGGACTCGGAGTAGAGCCGCTACTCCTTTGCGTTGAAAGGAGCCAGCTGAGGTGGTTTGTGCATCTAGTGTGGGCGCCTCGCTAGGGAGGCTTTCCAGGCAGAAGTTTGGGGTCCCCTGCTGGAGCTCTTGCCCCCGCGACCCGACCCCGGATAAGAGGTTGAAGATGATCTGATCTGATCTGGGAGCTTTTAGATAAATTATGTTAAATGACGTTTTCATAATTTGAAGAAATATGCTGATTTAAAGGTTGTTATGTCTGTAAACTGACTCACAACATCCAGTACAACTGTGTCCATCTCTGATTGTATCTAGGTAGCTAGCTATGCAGGAAGATAATGTCCCCATTCTTAATCCCGCCGACAGAACTCAAGTAAGGTCTCCAGAGGTCTGTACTACCAAGCGAGTTCAACATACCCAGGGTATCTTCTCGTTATCTGGCTTCACTAACCCTAGCAAACAAGATCACACTAAGCGGTCCTACGAAGGTGGTTATCAACTCGGTAAATCAACCCAACAACCCAACAACCCAGTACAATGGGCACGTGAGCATCAGAACTGGACCATGGAGCAATGGAAGAAGGTTACATCATGTGGATGGCAACGAGTTGGAGGTGTTGACTCGGCCTCCAAATTCTCCAGATCTCAATCCAATGGAGCATCTGTGGGATGTGCTGGACCAACAAGTCCGATCCACGGAGGCCCCACCTCGCAACTTCCAGGACTTAAAGGATCTGCTACTGACGGCTTGGTGCCAGATACAACAGCAGACCTTCAGAGGTCTAGTGGAGTCCATGCCTCCACGGGTCAGGGCTGTTTTGGGAGACCTACTCAATATTACGCAGGTGGTCATAATGTTATGGCAGATCGGTGTATATGTCTATGTGAAGCTGGCCTGTTAGATCTGAGCCACAGGGAAATCTTTGTGCAACCAGCCCCCGCCCAGACTTCCCTCTCTTCTCTTGAGCTCTCTATCTTCATGACCAAACTGTCAAATTAACAAGAGCAGCTAATTTGGCTGCTATCGCCTCTTGTAACCTTTGGATCTGACTGAGTCACATAACTAAATGTGTCCAGAACAGATGGCTAATGAGGCAGTAAGTGAGCTAAATACCAGGCTTTCTTCCCTTAACGGCGCCCCGACTACAGTGACAACCTTTCAATTAAAGTGACAGTAAACGCTGCTGCCCTGGACTACTGTTGGCATTAACCAGACTGAAACTAGGATGTTACTACTGTATGGGTTTTAAAGCACCACACACCACTGTTTGCTGAGCAAAGTCTTTATTTATTTATGTATTTACAGCTTGTTCATTTTATTTGATATTTATTTATTTATAGATTTTTAGTGCAACAATAGATCCATGTGCCATTAAACCTTAAGTTGGCAACGATGCACGAAACAGGGCTTGTACAGAAACTGCTTGATGCATGCTGTAGACTGTATATTTATAGATGTATATTTCTTAGAAAGGACTTAAAACATGGGAAGCTGTAACAGTGATGTAACCAACTTCAACTGCCTTAAGTGAACATTTTTTTGATACACCAACATGGTTTAACGGCTGTGTTTCTGTTTTTTCATTTGTTTGTTTGACAGTATGAGTGACTACAGCTATATCCCAGTTTTCTAAGCAGAATTCCATCCAATTCATTCACATTTAATGATGTGGGTAAATAGTAAGCTAGAAGCTATTTCTAGGCCAGCTATGCTGCATGTGATGTGGGATTTCTGTCATCACAAGTGCTGCAGTTTCATTCCATAAAAACTGATTTACAAGCAGTCAGTATTTCCAAAGCAGATTCTACCTTCAAAAGAATCCACTTATTAAAAGAGCAGTTTTGGGAAATGAGTTTATTCACCTTGCTTAGAGTTAGATGAGGAAATGTATATCAGTCTCATGTCTGTGCATGTTCAGTGCAGAGCTGGAGCAAGGAGGCAATCAGCTTATCTCAGCATAAAGACTGGAAGCAGGAGGAGACAGCTGCTCTGTCCAAAGTTTTAAAATATGCCAACAGCACCTCTAAAGCTCACTAATGACCATGTTGCATCTCGTTTGTTTAACTAGTAGCCTACTCAAACAGACATGCAAACTGTAGCCTGTTCATCTTGTTTCATTGATTTCATTCAGCTTGACATTGGCTGTTCGGAGGGGAGGGGGGGGGGGGGCACTTTAATCACTTCTACCCTAACCAATCAGAAGGGAACCAGCAGGGAAGCAGCCGTCATTGAGCACCAGACACCAGACCACACAGGTGTGGAACCAGGCTAGGCTAGCTGTAGTCCCCTGCTTCTAGTCTTTATGCTAAACTAAACTAACCACCTTCTGGCTCTAGCTCCTTGTGAGAGTGGAGTGGTATCGATCTTTTCATCTAACTCTCGGCAAGAAAGTGAAAAGGCACATTCCACAAAATGTCAAACTACTCATTTAAAGGGACTCTATGTAAGAATCAGAAATGTCTTGTTAACAGAGACACCTGTGGCCGCTAAGTCAACGAAAGTCCATGTCCTGTTGCTGGCGCTTGTGCTCGCTATACATAGACATGAAACGAGCATCGGTCAACACAGTGAGGAGACACACGTCAGCTAAAAGCACAATATCACTCTATATTTCAGCTGCTTGGCAGTAATTTTAGCTGACCAGACGAAGGTCTCTCCATGAATCAATGCTGATCCTAGTGTTGGCTTTTCCTGCCTCAGCCTCCCGACCACGGCCGGGAGACGCCGGAGTTTTGGTCGGAGACAATAATGTTTCTCTCTGCGGAGCCCCGTCACTTCACAAGACACGGGAAACCTCTGTTGGTCTGGAGGAGCTGCAGCAGTTATTTCTGGACAAACGTTCACTGAACATTCACTAGATATTCTCAGAGCTAAACTAACTCTTCTGCAGTGTGGAGTGAGCAGCATGCACGTGAGAGGTGGAGTGAGAGAGCGAGTGAGAACGAGCACGGTGTGTGAGTGAAGGCAGGCAGAGGAGCAGAGTACAGCAGAGACTCCAGCCCTGGAGACCAAAGCTACGGTCTCCTCTGTGTCTTCTGACCGCGGTCGGGGGCTGGAGCAGGAAGAGTTAACACTGTTTAACAGACGGGCTTCACTAGATACAACCAAGAGGTTTTGGTGCTTCACAGTAGTTTGTGTTGGAGTCTGAGTCTGAACAGCGTAGCCACATGCAAGCGCGCATGGGACACCGACCCACAACGATTTATACGTGTAAGAAGTTACAAACAGTCCCTTTAAAGTCAAGGTCTCCACCTGATTCTTTTCAGTAGCCAATAATGCGCTTTAGCTTCATGGCAACAATCATTTTCCAAAACTAGATGTGATTTTTATTTATTTATTTAATTATTCATTTTAATGGTGCATATCATTTTGTAATGAAACTCCCATAACAGCAAGTCAGATGGTTTCTCAGTGCAAAAAAACAAAAGAAGATAGAAAAGCATGCTGGCGTCAGCGTCAGCTTCCACACCATCATCACCTCTCTCTTCATCTTCAGAACATGTCTAGAATGTAATGCTTCAGAGCACATTTCATAAATAAAGACTTTCTTTCACACATTTAAATGAGTACTGATTTACAGCTTTGAAGATTCAACATATCATCGGACCACCACAGATGCTGTCATGCTCCTCCACTCTGGTTTCTAATGACAGCGGTGACTAAGAAGCAGCTTTACTGAAAACACTCATAACTTCCAAGAATAATGTATCAGACACAATCATCCGTCTTTAATCCAGATTTTAGAGAGCACTCTGGGCACATCTAATCCCCAAATAAACAAATCACGTCAGATTTGCCTATGCTACCACTACTTAAAAACACAGTAGTGCAGTAAGGCAGCTGATCTGATCCCACACTCTGGGCTGTGTTGTTTATTAATGCTTTCGCTGCTTTAAGGTATAATACACTGACTCATGCTCTATTATGTCTGGCTGTGGTCCTTGAGGACTTATTGTCCTAAAAGGACATCTGCTGTGGCTTGTATTCTGTTGTGTCTGGGCTAAATTAATAAACATTCACACACATTTCTTTGAAAAGCCAAAAAACGGAAACATGCTATAAATAGTTTACAAATCCCTGATGGCTTTGGGTAGTTTGGTTGGATTTGAACAGGAAGGAAAAGGATCAGATTTGAACTGAGCATGACCCACAATTAGGGTTTTGGACCGGTTTTTTTTTCCTTTCGTTTTTGCTCATCACTGCTCAGTATATATTAAAAAGCGCCTGGGTTACAGAGGTAACAGCTCTTATTTGATGCCCTCATCAACAGGCTAAATCAGCTGAAATGATGACGACTGTCAACGGCTTCATGCCTTAGTTACCTTGTTGCTTTGGGACTGTTTCAGGTAACTGTCCATCTACCCATCTAGTACAAGAGTATTAAGTAAGGGATGATGTACAGCGAGCCGGTCGTTGTTGTGAAAGAATCCCCGACTGTGTCGATGTCGACGATGACTACATGTAATGTGAAAACATTACATGTAGTCATTTCTCCCATGTTAAAGCTGAAGTAGATAGAACTGGAGCAAATAGGAAAAGTTATTTTTATAAAACTATAACTATAACTATATAACTATATAGTACTGCTTGAAACAGGTAATCTGAAAAGAAATCATGTTCCTCTGTGTCCTCCGGTGTCCGCCGGTGCTCCTAACAGCATCTGCAAGATTTCACAGACCGCAGGAAAACAATCAATCAGAGCTGATCTGGAGACTGCCGTCCAGCTGGCATCTCTGAGCAGCTGTCAATCACTCACCAACTCCGAACTCCGATCAAACGGTGAAACTAGGCAGCGCTGATCAAATATGAATCAATATTCTGTTTCTGTAATGCCTGTTTCTCTCCTCACATGTTCTCAGAATCATCTTGTAGTGTACTGTTTAGCTTAAAATGAGAACGTTTGTGAACCGGCAACCATGTTAAGATCTGTCGAGTAAATACCAAGCACCGCCCACCCGCCAGAGCACAGCCAATAGGAACGTTCTCTCTCTCTCTCAAATGACCTGTGATTGGTCAAAGTCTCCCGTTACGGGCCAGATGTTCTAAAGCCTGAAAACAGAGTCATGAGGAGGAGCAGAAGTCTAGTTTTCTCTCAGAACACTTGAATTACAATATGCTGAAAGGTTATTATGGGATTTTTTGACCAATGATGCCAAAAATATATACTGACTACTGCAGATTTAATAGAAAAATATTGATTATTGCAGCTTTAAGTATGGAGCTGGATTGGGGCATAGAGTGGTTCTAACACGGAGCTCCCTCTAAAATCACTGCCATTTTTCTTGGGAAGACAGTCTCCTCTGTGGGTTCATCACTATGAGTTTTACGGTGTTGAATGGTTTCAACAGGGAAGGGGTCGAAGGTCATCCACCAGTAGTCAGTGGACAACCAGAGAGAGATTAAGAAGGACATTCACATCTGACACCAGTGACCATCTTTTAAAAAGAGTCAGAGGTTTGGAGTTACATACTGAGGTCAAGAGATGAAAGTTTAGTAAACTCCATCCACTGATGGAGACTGTGACAGCTACATAAACACTGATTGTTGTGTGGAGAGCCACTGTATGTGTCTAACCATGCAACCATTAGCTAAAGCTAAACACATGGCATAAAATATGTGCACAGAAAGTTTTCTGACAAGTCAGAGGAATGACTGGAACAACTCCCACATCCTCCCTCTGAGTCTTTAACAGTGTTATATGCTATGTGGCATTCTGCTGACATCTGCTGGTTTTGCTGAGGTACTGAGATACAACCTACTGTGGAAGCTGTTTCTAATCATCATGTGTAATAACTGACCACCTTGATATTCTCGTGATCAAATATTGAACCTTTATATGAATCATCTTGCAGATAAACAGCAGAGAGACAGAGATGTGATAATGTTTCTTGAGGACATGGTGATATAACTGAAGTTGACAAATTCACATTCAATAATTGGGATGGAAAATGTCCCACAAAACTTCTGAGTCAGTCACTAATTCTGACTCCCCGACATTCTCCTTCCCTTTCCCTCTTTTCTTCTCTTCTTTCATTTTAATCTCTAGTTATTCTACCCCTATTTCCCTTGAGGCTCAATGGTTAGCACTGATGCCTCACAGCCAGGTTCTAGTCCTGGCCAGATCTTTACATAAGGATTTATTCTGGGTGCTTTGGTTTCCTTCAATAAAAACATGTTTAGTCTAGAGGACAGAATGAGTGTATTTTTTACTGGGGAAAGGTAAATGTCCTCTGCTAAAATGAAAACCATCCATGTTTAGGTAAGGGTTTACTCTGGGTGCTCCGGTTTCTTTAAATTAGCAATAAAAACAATAAAATCGCAAAAATAATAAGATAAATTCTTCCCCTATTTCCCTTGAGGCTCAGTGGTTAGCACTCATGCCTCACAGCCAGGTTCTAGTATTGGAAATCTAAATGGTTACTTTCTCGCATGAAAACATATTAAAACTTAATCAAGTGACATATTAACAGCCTTTATTGACAGCTCTGAAATAAAACTATTAACTATTAATAGTAAAACTATTAATACTGCACAGTAAAAGTCCTGCTTCAGGTGCTGTTGTTGCACCTCGCCTGGAAAAGGGAAACCGGGGCCCCCTTCTAGAGCCAGACCTTGGAAGTCTGTCTCTAACGCCTGCGAGCGTCTGGTGGCCGGGCCTTGGCACATGGGACTCGGCTGGGCACAGCTAGAAAAACTGATATGGAGCCACCACCATGTGGGCCCGTCACCCGCAGGAATAGGAATTGGGGCCGTGTGCTGTATGAGCCAGGCAGCAGGCAAAGGCGGGGACCTAGGCGTTCTGACCCCCGGCAACGCAGACTGGCTCTAGGGACGTGGAACGTGGAGCGGTATCAACTAGGTATAGTTGGGCTCACCTCTACGCATAGCTCTGGTTCTGGAACCAAACTCCAGCAGAGGGGCTGGACTCTCACCTTTTCCGGGGTTGCCCAGGATGAGAGGCGCCAGGCTGAGAGGCACCAGGGTGAGAGGCGCCTCTGGCTAAGCGCTGCTGTGTTGGAGTTCTTCCTGGAGAACAAGAGGGTCGCCTCCATGCAACTGAGAGTCGCTGAGAAGAAGTCTCTGACTGTTTGTGCATATGCACCAAACAGATCTGAACCAGAGTGGTGCTTTGTTGTTGGACTTCTGTGCTAGTCATGGATTGGCCATAACAAACACATGTTTGAGCATAGGGTGGTTCATAAGTGTACTTGGTACGTAAACAACCTAGGCCAAAGACCGATGATGGACTTTGCGGTCATATCATCAGATCTGCGGCCATATGTCTTGGACCCTCGGGTAAAGAGAGGAGCAGAGCTGTCAACTGATCACCAGGTGGTGGGTTTTATCAGATGGTGGGGAAGGCTTCCGGACAGACCTGGAAAACCTGGGAACGTCTGGCTGAGGTCCCTGGCCGAGAGGTCTTCAACTCCCACATCCGGACAAATTTTTTGCACATCCTGATGGAGGCTGGGGACATGGAATCTGAGTGGGCCATGTTCAAAACCTCCACTGTGGAAGCAGCTGCTAGGAGTTGTGGTCAGATGTTCGTCAGTGCCTGTCGTGGCGGTAACCTAAGAACCCACTGGACCCCTTTCAGGCTTGGTTGTCCTGAGGGTCTCCGGGAATAGCAGACAGGTACCGGTTGGCCAGAAGGGCTCGTCAAAGCAAAAACCCGGGTGTGGGAGGAGTTTGGGGAGACCATGGAGAAGGACTTTTGGTTGGCCTCAAGGAAGTTCTGGAAAACTGTTGGATGACTCAGAAAGGGAAAGCAGGGCTTGGCTTTGGCCATGCTCAGCAGGGAAGGTGAACTGTGATTGGAGGAGAGTATTACCAATAGAGTCCAGTAAAGGGCAGAACCTCTGTGAGTTACAACATTTCTCTGTCAGGTAAATGTAGTATGACAATGTTTTCCTCTGAAGTAGAGGTACACAGTAAGTAGTATACAGTTGACTTGCAAAGTTTGTATGTGCTTTGGGGGCCTTTTGTAAGGTCTTTAGGGGGGAAATGAGTTAGAATAGTAACATGATTTCATGTTTTTATATCCATCTAAACATCATAATAAATCTATAGCTGTTCGGGGCCCTTTTAGTTGAAGGCCCCAGGCACTTGCCTACCTTGTGTTCTTTGCCATAAACCAGAGTGTATTTCACCAGGGTTTCTGGCGTAAGTAGCCACAATTTGGGTGTGTGACGCAACTATGTCATGGCAGGTGTATTGCTCAGGACCCAAGGAAGCGAAGTGTCGAGTGTGAAGTTCTTGAGAAAACTGCAAGCAGCAACACCACAGGCCAGGCATTCATCTGTTGTGAACAGGCACGTTTTCAACGGGCACTGAACTAGTAGTATTAAAGTTTTTTTTTTACTTTGCTGCAGATGTAATCTATATGCTTACTTAGAAAATATGGTAGTATCCACATAAATGGCATATGTGTAAGAAGTAACTTGTTTAATCTGTGTGTTATGGATCGTAACTGGTGGAGGATAAGAAGTTCAGCTGCTGGATCATCACATCTAAGAATATTTCAATGGTGTTATTCACACATCTCACCACACGGTAGCACTATGTGGTTACCAAACGTCTTTCGGCTGATATACCATTGTGGTACACTCCCCAGTAAAGTCAGCTTATTTCCAACTTTGAGTTCTGTTATGCATTTGTTGTTTCTCATGATTCCAACAGAAATATTGATCCACTTATTTAGCTGCAGTATATCATTGTTTGCACACTGTCAAGAAACTGTTCAAAGTCTGCTGTTTTGAGTTCCCTTGAGCTCAACATTTTCAGAGAGAAAATACAGCTGTGTCAGATTTACGGGACCTCTCGTGCAGGCAGAACTGGCCCCCAGGCAGAGGCACACTACGGGGCCAACAGGGCCCTGCAGGCACCAACCAACAAGTCCTTCTGAATTACTTTATCAGGCATTTTCTATCATCTGGCCCTTTAAATTATAATTTAGTTGTGTATTTAAATCTTAAACTCCAGTCTTGCACTTCCATGTTACTAACTGCAAATGTTTTGGGGATCCTCAATTATTTTCTAAAGATGCACAAAACAATATTTTTATATTACCAATGGATCAAATGGTTATGCGTAACATGAAAGGTGTCACTTGCAAAGATGAACCCACAGAGAATTATCACCACCTCTGCAGTTCACCTCAGTTTTATTGTTTTGGTTTGCCAGCCCACAAACTCTCTCGTCAACCGTGTTTCCGCTCTGATAAACCCGCTGCACACTACCTGTCCTGCACCGTGTCAGGCCGACATGTCAGTAGTCCTGGGCGAACAAAAGTTCCAACCCTTTCTATTAACACTCTTGACGGTGTCTCTATTCAGTCTGTTGACAATTACAAATACTTGGGAATTTGGATGGACAAAGGTCTAAATTTTAAATGCCATATTGACCATCTAGCAAAGAAATTAAAATGAACCCTGGGTTTTCTGTACAGGCTGAAGTCCTGTTGTTCCACGGCATCCAGAAAACGCTTAGTTGCCGGCCTTTTCTTGACTCAGGTTGATTTTGGTGATAGTATTTACAGGTTTGCTTCACCGTCCACCTTGTCCAAACTTGACCCCCTGTATCACTCAGCCCTGAGGTATGTCACTAATCATTGTAGCTTATACAGAATGGTAGGATGGTCATCCTTCACTCTGCAGAGGTTACAACACTGGTACATTTTAGTCTGTAAAATCATCTCTGGCAAACTTCCGACTTTCTTAAGCCAGAAGTTTGTAATTCTCCAAAACAGTTATAATCTAAGGTCACATAAAGAGCTTCAGTTTAAAGTTCCTTCTATCAGTACAGAAGCTGGTAAAACAAGCCTGATCCACTACGGTCCTGGTCCTGGTCCTGGAAACATCTGCAGGCCAAGCTTAGACTTGAGACCCTTATCTCTTTAAATGATTTTAAACATAGAATAAAGGAAGTGGTCACTGATAGCTGCAGTTGTTTCAATTAAACAGCAAACACATGACCAGCATGGTGCCCTGTTAATGCACTGGATGATGATGTCATGTGTATTGTGTCGTACCTGTTGTTGTGTCGTGATTCAGTGTTGTCTTGTCGTGTGTTGGATGCTGCTATCTGACCCTGTCTTAGCTACGTCTCACTTGTAAAAGACTTCCTAGTTAAATAAAGGTTATGATGATGTATGCAACATTCCTAATTCCACTAGCATAGCATTGAGTGTCTCCTGAATTCAAACTATGGTAAACACTATCCTTGTTTAATGTTAGTGTGAGAGAAACCTGCTAATATACAATAGTGACATGTTGCATTGTGGTTTGTCCTCCTCATGTTTCAAGCTTTATCTAAACTTGTGAGAGAATGCTATTGACCAACAGTATAGATAGCACCAGAGAGGTTGAAGTTATTTACCCTTATGGCAAAAAAGACTGCAAACGTTTCCTCTGGCAAAACTCAAGAGTCAAAGCAGAAGGTTTTATGTGGTAACGCAGGATCAGATTCCTGCTCTGGAATCTGAGACAAGAGAAATGACAACGTCTTTAGTGCTTTAGGTGAGTCGCTCTCTGCTGAACATCAAAGGTCAAGAAAAGCACATTTACCTCAGCGAGGTTAGTGTGACTGAACTAAAGAACTAAAGTCGCTGACGTCGGCTGACAAATCTCTCAGGGCTTTATGTTGGAGCTCCAGGTTGAAAGATTACACGGATCAGGTTTCAGTGGTCTTTGCTCTAAAATCTGTGGGAGTGAATCACACAGGCCCTTTGCTCCTTAGCAGAAACTCCTCCTCCTCCTCCTCCTCCTCCTCCTCCTCCTCCTCCTCTTCCTCCTCCTTCTCCTCCTCCTCAAATTGTATTTGAATTACTTTGTTGTTGTTTTTTCTTGCCACATCTTCCTGCTGGGATTCTGTGTTTTAAACAGAAATGTGCAGCTGTACAGTAGTGTAGAAAAGGGTTTATCAGTGTGTTTAATGTCGGCCACTTCCTGTCACCTCTTTGGACCACACTTACCACTAATGACAGATTTCCTGAGAGATTGCTGAGATGTAATATCTGGAAATTGTGATTGTACTTATAATATTAAGGGCTGGAACCATTATTAATCAATGAATTATTATTATTTTCCTTTATTTAACCAGGTTAGTCCCATTGAGATCAAAGATCTCTTTTACAAGGGAGACCTGGCCAAGATAGCAGCAAGACAGTTCTAGTAAAAGATACATACAACACATAAATTAACAATATTAAAACTTGCTCATAAAAACCACACAGACAACCTCGACTGCAGCGATTTCACAAGAGCCTTAAACTCATTCAAGGTAACTAAGTTTTGAAGTTGAAGATCAGATTGTAAATTATTCCAAGCAGCAGGTGCCGAAAACCTTAAAGCTTTCTTTCCCAATTCAGTTCGTACTTTGGGAACAACATACTGTAAAATGTCCATAGAACGCAGATTATGACTTCCATGTTTCCTTTTTAAAAGAGAAGACAAGTAAGAAGGAACTATACCCAGAATGCTTTTGTAGATAAACACATACCAGTGACTGAGGCGATGAGCACATAAGGATGACCAATTGATTTTAGAGTAGAGTACACAATGGTGAGTCAAAGAAGGACAGTCTGTGATGAATCTCAGTGACCCGTGATACACGCTATCCAGCATGAAGACAATGAGCAGAAGCATTCATATACAACACATCTCCAGAGTCAATAACAGGTAAACAGGTAGATTCCACCAGTTTCTGTTTCACACAAAAAGAAAAGCAAGACTTGAGCCAGATGAATTGTTTAAGTTCAAAGTACCAAAGCAACAAATACTCAAATGTGAGTACTTGTTGCTTGTTTCTGTTCTATCTGTTGGTTGAACAAAATTCATAATTTTTTTTATTATTATTACCGTCTTTAAATACAAAAACAAATACATAATAAAACTAATCAAATAAAACTAACAAATAAATTCAACGGAGTATTTGTGTAAAAATGGGTTTAAAATGAACTAAAATACTCCTGGTAGGGAATGAGTCCTTACCCCAAGTGAAGGAGTTCAAGTACCTCAGGGTCTTGTTCGCGAGTGAGGGGACAATGGAACTTGAGATTGGCCCGAGAATCGGAGCAGCGGGGGGGCAGTATTGCACTAGAAGTATATATACTTCTAGTGTAACACTTCTGTTCATATTATTTATTACATCTACTTTACCTATTTTATTTACTTTATAACTATGTGTTTTACCTATTATATGTTTTATCTGCCTCGTCTTGTCAAGTATTTGTTTTTAGAGCACTGACCAGAAGTGGCAACTGTGAATCTCGTTGTATTTAATACAATGACAATAAAGCCTTCTATTCTATTCTATTCTTTACCGCACCGTTGTGACGAAAAGAGAGCTGAGCCGGAAGGTAAAGCTCTCGATCTACCGGTCAGTCTTCGTTCCTACTCTCACCTATGGTCATGAGGGCTGGGTCATGATCCAAAGAACTAGATCTACCGGTCAGTCTTTGTTCCCACTCTCACCTATGGTCATGAGGGCTGGGTACAAGTGGCCGAAATGGATTTTCTCAGGAGGGTGGCTGGCGTCTCCCTTAGAGATAGGGTGAGAAACTCAGTCATCCGTGAGGGACTCAGAGTAGAGCCGCTACTCCTTTGTGTTGAAAGGAGCCAGCTGAGGTGGTTCGGGCATCTAGTAAAGATGCCCCCCTGGGCGTATCTCTAGGGAGATGTTCCAGGCACGACCAGCTGGGAGGAGGCCACGGGGAAGACCCAGGACTAGGTGGAGAGATTATATCTCCACACTGGCCTGGGAACGCCTCGGGATCCCCCAGTCAGAGCTGGTTAATGTGGCCCGGGAAAGGGAAGTTTGGGGAGCTGCTGGAGCTGTTGCCCCCACGACCCGACCTCAGATAAAAGGTTGAAGATGGATGGATGGATGGGTTTCAAATGTAACTTTGCGTTATTACATTTGTGTCAGATTCACTGTTAATTTGTCTGCTGCTTTAACATTTACAGTTTCCATGTTAGTATCGCGTGTGAGCAGTTTGCCACCTAAAAATTTGAATTAAATTTGTTCAGATTTATTGGGTTCACTGAAATGCACTCTAAATTCATTTTTTTCAAATTATTAATTGATTACAATTAGACAGGGTAAACGTCTATAATTATGACACATCCCTTCACATGTACAGTAAGATAAGATAAGATAATATATACCTATCCTGCACTCTCTGCTTTATCCAATCAATTCAATTCAAATGACTTTATTGGCATGACGTAACACTGTACATGTTGCCAAAGCATATTCAAATGATGAAAATTTACAAAAATTACATTTCATTAACATCAATAAAATAAAATAAAAAATCGTAACGCTCCACAAGTCAAAATCTGTTGGAACAACAATATAAACAGGAAATGAAGCAAATGAACAAACAAATCAAACAACAACAAGGTGCAGACAGCTGTCCCTGTCCCTCAGTTGATGTCCCTGTCCCTCAGTTGATGTCCCTGTCCTTCAGTTTATGTCCCTGTCCCTCAGTTTATGTCCCTGTCCCTGTCACTCAGTTTATGTCCCTGTCCCTGTCCCTCAGTTGATGTCCCTGTCCCTGTCACTCAGTTTATGTCCCTGTCCCTCAGTTGATGTCCTTGTCCTTCAGTTTATATCCCTGTCCCTGTCCTTCAGTTTATGTCCCTGTCCCTGTCCCTCAGTTTATGTCCCTGTCCCTGTCACTCAGTTTATGTCCCTGTCGCTGAGTTTATGTCCCTGTCCCTGTCACTCAGTTTATGTCCCTGTCCCTGTCCCTGTCCCTCAGTTTATGTCACTGTCCCTGTCACTCAGTTTATGTCCCTGTCCCTGTCCCTCAGTTTATGTCACTGTCCCTGTCCCTCAATTTATGTCACTGTCCCTGTCCCTCAGTTTATGTCCCTGTCCCTGTCACTAAGTTTATGTCCCTGTCCCTGTCCCTTAGTTTATGTCCCTGTCCCTGTCCCTCAGTTTATGGCAGGCTGCAACATAGACTGCTACCAGCTCACAGGTCCTAGTGTCCTCCCCAGTAGGACTGATTATGTGTCTTCATCTGAGAGCTGTAGAAAACCTTTAGTTCTTAAATGAATTCTTTTGAAATATATTTCCCTGATGTTTTGATATTTCTCACATGTAGTCAGTGTGAAATGAACACTGGGAAGCACCTTGTATGTGTGAGGCTGTAGATGTTTGCACTGTGAATAGATCAGAACAAGCCCTGAGGTTAGTGCAACACCATTTGGATCAGCTCCCAGTCCTCTGACTCAGTGGATGAGACAATGATGTTTCTATACAGTTTACCTGCATAAAGTGTGTTGGTGTCAGCAGAAGAATCACCAGAGAATCATGCACTGACAGTTTCCCTGCATACAACCCATGCTTCTCCAATATCTAGTTCAATTCTTTGGGAATATTGTCTCAAGATGACAGCAGATGAAGAAGAGCACAAAGAGAAGAGGAGTGAAACATCCAGGCTGCTGCAGACACACCCTTCTTCCCCTGGACGGGGCCCCATGGGGGGGGGGAGGGTGAGGGAGGCAGAGACAGAGTCACAGAAAAGGGACTTGCTATGATGTCACCTTCCTTGAATTAAGAAGACCTTTTACAGTTACCATCTCAGAGTTTCTACCCACACAATGACATTCACATGACTGACAGCAGCAAGTTCAAAGAAATGATGGCATTGCATACAATAACTAACTCCAGTGTTGCTACCTCAGGCATCAGTCATGTTTTACACATTACTATGAACTGGGGGGTATACTGTATATTATACATAGTACACAGTATATTCACAGCCTTATTAAACAGCTAAACCTTAGGGTTTTATTATCTTGCATTTAGAAATAATGAATACTTGTACTTTTGGTCATGAAAATATACAAATAGAAAACCAAATACTATCAATTGACAATAAACTCACTATTGACACAATTGCACAAGTGGAAAATGTATACTGCACAGTGATTGGTATGAGATTTCACCTGAAAATATTAGAGTAGGGAAGTTAGGATAAACTCTGCAGTAGCCTGTCAGTTTCAACCATTCTTTATTATCTGTCTCTCCCAATTTGCATGGAAGTACAATATTTAATAATTCATATCATTGAGCTACACTTTAGGCTATTTACTTTTAATAATTTTATTTTTTTAAGGCAACACTTATCCTGTGAGTTATAAAGCAGTTTAATTGCCAAAATCGTTATTACATTCCACACATTACGCCTATTTTAAAGTCTTTACACTGGTTACCTGTTAGTTTTCATATTGATTTTAAAATTCTTTTATTAGTTTATAATAAGGCACTAAGGCACTAAGCCCTTGCACCAGACTACCTTGCACAAATGCTTTTGGTCTGTTCCACAAAGCAGAAGAAAAATCTGGTGATGCTTTCAGCCGCTGGAACAACCCTCCAGAGAAACCGAGAGCAGCTGGAAATACTGAGATTTTAAAACGTAAACTATTTAGTCTGGCTTTTATTCAGTGTTTTGTAATTTTATAATTTTATGGTTTTATGAAGACGTTTAATGAAAAGGAGACACTGGCTGAAACTAAACCAAACGCGTTATCACTGATTATTGATTGGGAACGTAAATACAGTATGTAAATTGATGTAATGTACGATGTTGTATTATGTGATTTTATGTGTGATGTGCTATTCTTTTTTTTTTTTAAAGCCTAACCAGGGACAAGGTCTGCAAATTAGCTATGTTTAGAAGTCCTATCCGTTGCATCGGTTGCACTTTAATTAAGTGTAACAATGCCTACATGTATTGTCCCTGTCAAATAAACTAATAGATAAATAAATTGTTTATACTTATTTTATTTATCATCATCATTATGGTGTTTATTTTACTCTATTTCGTTAAATCATCATTTTAATGCTGATCATTATCTCTTATTTTATTTTATTAATATTTCATTATTTTAATACAATCTGCTTATTTTGTGTAGTTTCATAATTTGTATTTATTTAATTTGTATTCCTTGTATTTCATTTATCTTTTCTTTTCTTTAATACCCATCTTTTATTGCTTTCTTATTCAATGACCTTTTTCTTGTTGGTGTGCATTAGTCTCTAAATCCATTTTTAACATTCTGTCAATCGTCTGTCTTTGAGTTGAATTTGACTTGTTTGAAAGGTGCTATATAAATAAAGTTTGATTGATTGATTATGAACTTATTATGCTAAAAATGCAAGCTTGTTTCACCTGTTGAATGGCTGCTAATTCTATTGACTGTCCTTATATGACCGTATATGAGGTCAATCCTCGCTTCTGCAGCCCAGGGTCAGAAGGGGGGACTGTCTTCCTCTCCTTTCACCGTGCTGCCTGCTGACGGAGTCTGTCAGCGGCTCTGTTCACATGCTAATGACCGAGAGGGAGGCGGCGGCAGCGGCAGCGGGTTGGCGGCGGAGCGGCAGCGCGGCAGAGAGACACCACACTCCAGCTTCCTCTCCAACAACAACGTGCACCTCACCACCTCTCTCCACCAGCCTGCCGGACTAACGGCAGCTAATACCGTCTCCGTCCGAATCCACCCTGGTGTCTTCTCTTCCAGGTGAGTCTCTTTTATTCCTGCTGTGTATTCGTCGTGTTTCCTCTAAAACATGTCGCTTTAGAAAGCTTGTGTTTGTGTCGCGTCGCCTCTACTGGACGAGACGCTGACTGGAATTATGAGCTTCCGTCTTCCAACGAAATCACTGCAATGTTGAAATAATGTGAGCTAGTTATCTCCCACAGGAACTTCATGTAACTTCTAGCTTTATGTTCGCCTGTTCTGGTGAATGTACTTTATCATAAATGTAGCCTACCACTGTTTCTGAAGTGCCTCTTTCTCCTTTACTCCTTTACTCCAAGTCACAGTAACAGGGCCGCTGCTAGCCATTTGGGTCCCCTAGGCGTAATTGCTTTGTGGTGTTCCCCCCCCCCCCAAGAAAAAAAAAATAAATAAATAAATAAAAACAAAAAATAACTGTTCAATGAGTCTCACACAACGCTTTGTCCACACAGGGAACGTACAGGAGCGTGATTCACGCGTCAGGTGTTCAAACCAGCTGCCTATCTGCTGTGTTTCTGCTGCTGTCAGCTCTTTCCTTCTACATAGAGTTTGCCTTTCATAATGGCCATTTCATTTCATTATAAATGTTATTTATATTTATTTTAGACAGAAAATGGTAGGGTTGTGACGATTCACTCAGCTCACGATACACGGTATTGGGTTCACGATCTCAATATCATACGATATTATAACAATAATTTTTAGCAAAACTTGAATGATGAAAATATGACTGAAAAAGTAGCCTGTTATTCAAAAAACACAAAATGCAAAACAATGCTGTTGTTTGCCTTATAGTTCCATTTTTTATACTATCAGTCCTTCCTCCTGTCCTCTGTCCTCTGTCCTCTGTCCTCTGTCCTCTGTCCTCCATCAGTCAGTCTCAGTCCTTCCTCCTGTCCTCTGTCCTCCATCAGTCAGTATCAGTCCTTCCTCCTGTCCTCTGTCCTCCATCAGTCAGTATCAGTCCTTCCTCCTGTCCTCTGTCCTCCATCAGTCAGTATCAGTCCTTCCTCCTGTCCTCTGTCCTCCATCAGTCAGTATCAGTCCTTCCTCCTGTCCTCTGTCCTCCATCAGTCAGTATCAGTCCTTCCTCCTGTCCTCTGTCCTCCATTAGTCAGTATCAGTCCTTCCTCCTGTCCGCTGTCCTCCATCAGTCAGTCTCAGTCCTTCCTCCTGTCCTCTGTCCTCCATCAGTCAGTATCAGTCCTTCCTCCTGTCCTCTGTCCTCCATCAGTCAGTATCAGTCCTTCCTCCTGTCCTCTGTCCTCCATCAGTCAGTCTCAGTCCTTCCTCCTGTCCTCTGTCCTGGCTGAGACCAGCTTTGTCTCAGCCAGCTGATCAGTTTACCAGTCAGATACATGACAGACTAACCTAAACAGTTGGACTTTGCCAGCTTTAGTTTCAGTCTTGTGTAGCCGAGGGTTACGCTGCTCCTATACTTTATGAAGATAATAAATTAATAACACGGAGCCTCCGTAGTCTGCAGCCTCGTCAATAACAGCACGTCACCGCTTCACGTCTTCCGTTCCTCCCTTCACATTAAACTCCCCGGACACAAACACTGGATCACGGCTTACTAGAGGAACTAAAGTCATTCACAACTCAACTAAATAACTAACACGTGTTTACTGTTAGCTGTTAGCCGCCGAGCTAACACGCTCTGCTTGTGTAAACAGCAGCAGAGGATGACAGACAGCAGACAGAGCAGATTGAAATGTTGCTTTCCTTCACATTTAACCGTTTCATCGTGTTTATGCTCGTTGAACAGGTGTAATAACGTATCTTGGCTTTACACTTGCGATGTTTTATTGCACTAACTTACAGCAACAAGTGTAGCGTCAACTCGTCTCCACCGCAGCCTCTCTGATCAGCTGTTCACTGACTGCGCTGTGTGTGGAGCTCCGACAACGCCTATAGGAAGGAGGCTAGGTCAAGGGCGGACATGGCTCTGGGGGTATGACACATGCACAGTGTAACTGAAGCTGTGGCCTTGCGTACCGATTGGTTCAATTTCGGCAAGGGCAGACCAGATTTTACTGAGCATGTGTTGTACTCCAAAGATATGACGAGTACTTAGCCGCCTTCTATAGACCTTGCAGAGGCTGCAGCTTCAGCCCCGGAGCCGGTATGTATGTATGTATGTACGTACTACCTATTATGCCCTGATACCGCAGTTCAGTTTTTCGTCTCAACTATGCATATCGTCACATTTTTATATTGCAATATCTCGTGGCACGATATTTCGTCACACCCCTAGAAAATGGTTAAGAAATGTGTGGTAATTTGTAAATAATAGTATTAATCCACAATTAAAACCCCATACTATATTCATTCATGGAGCTCTCCAAGTCACTGCATGTTCTACAACACTGTCCTGCAAATATTTCAGAATAAAAGCCTTGTGTTAACAAATGAAGGAATTCTGTCCACAGAAAAAAAACTTGAGGGCTTTTATTTTGAAATGAAAGCAGGAAGTGTTGATTTAAACACTTTTTTTGATGTCCGTGACATCAAAACTGTAGTAATGCAGCGGGTATGATGTCAATATACAGTCAAAAGATCACCTTCACTGTCTGTGACATATTCTACAGCTGTCTAGACATTGAAACTGTGGTGGGAGCGGCAGCCCTGCACGATAATGTAGGCTGCCTACCTACTATAGGCTATAACGTTATATTATGATAAATTGTTAGCCTGTCTGGTAACTTAATGCTAAGTTTATAGTGACTTTATTTTACTTTATTGCTTTCAAATTTGGGGTAGCCTACGTCTCCGTCTGTAATCCCCAGTTGGTTTGTCATATAAATTATATTCTTACAGCCTATTTATTTTTTAAAGTTAAATTTTAAGTTGAAATACCTCTCTCAGACGTCCCTTAAGAAAACTACTGTATTTACTACCCAGCCAACATGGTTATGTGGGCCCCACATGGGTTATTCTGGGGGTACCTGGGTACCAAGTGGGTATGGGCCCAAAATGGTCATCTTATCTGGGGCCCACTTGGGTCAACTCTGTAGGTCCCACATGGGCTCCCCACATAGGCTCCCCAACTAAGTCCCACTTGGGGACCATGTGTCTGTGCTGCTCACTATTGAATGACCTCTCCAAGATATCCCCTCAGTGCTCTCATTTTAGGAACATGATTCCCCAATAGGGAGTTACTGATGTTACAGCATCATATTCTTATTCACTATTTTCAGGGCTTGGGTCTGGACTCAGATGGGTGTAGTGCAACCAAGTGTAGCCTATCATGTCTGAAAAACAAGAATAATTGAAGCAATTAAAAATGTATCAGGACACTGGATGCATAATAGTCTGCTTTATCCGATGCAAATTATGCTACAGCCCCTGAAAAAAAATCCCCAGTAAATGTGAAATAAAGTAGGCTTAAGTGAAATCTTCTCTGCAGCATGGAACTTAGCCTAAGGCTTAACCTAAATATTAAATTCTATAAGGGTTCAAATTTAGGGTATTTAACGGTTGAAGATATGAGCTTATGAGGAAAGGCTGGCCAGTAATGTGTTATAATGATAAAAATACATCAGCACAGAGGGCAGACGGAGTGGTTGTTTCTGTGAGCGGCTAGCTGCCTTGATGGAGTGCACTTTTATTTGAATCGGATTTATTTATGAGGCTTCAGGTGAAATCAGGGTCCATGGAGCCCAGAGGGATACCCACTAAAACAAGCACTCTTTCATTTTCAACACGCCTAGTCTGTATAACGCAGGTTTTCTGTTTTAAATCTGTAGTTAAGAGTACCGTGTAAAGGGACTACTGTGGAGCAGTGCTCCCGACAAAGGGAAGGGAAGAGGACTGCTAGCAAGTAAACATGGATGTAAACGATTTAGGTCTCAAATAATGGGACCTGAAGATAGTTTTTCTGTGGAAGGAAATGCATCTGACACATTTATCAGGACTCAATGATAGACACAATATGTTTGTGAGAAACAATAAATATAATCATAACTTAGGGCTGCACGATTATGGCCAAAATGATAATCAAGATTATTTTTTTATCAATATTGAGCTCATGATTATTTATCACAATTATTCATTGATTTTAGCGACAGTATATTTTATTGCACTTTCACATTAAAATAAACAGAGTTTAATGTAAACACTGTTTCCTCTTCCATGCTGTGCTACATTCCTACAGGGCTGCACAGTGTTGGAAAAACTGACATTGAAATAATTATTTTCTGCTATATATATATTGCAATATGAGAAAATACAGGAATATTCACTCTACCCCTTTTGTTAGCTACATTTTAAAGTTAAATGCTTCAATCTGGTGCACTTTACACTCAACATTAAGAGCTAGATAATACATTTTATGCTCTTAATTTAATCACGTAGATAATATCTATACCCAAAAGTGAAGCCAAAACATCTGGATCAGCGGCTGGTGGCTGTTAGTTTAGGAAGCGCTTGATATGATGTGCTGCAGAGTTTTCTATGAGCAGAACGTGCATTTTAAACGTCAATATCTCAGGCCATCATGTTCATTTAATTGTGGGAAGCCAAAATTGTGATTGCGATTAATATTCGATTAATTGTGCAGCCCTACAATAACTTGAAAAAACGAACAGGGTACCTATAACTCTGATGACATCATCAGGGTTATTTTGTCAAAGTTCCTCCACAGAAGACATGATACCTCATGCTGAGGAAACTGACTTTGATATGTAAATAAAATCAGTGTCGTAAAAGAGAGGAACCACAATATGAAGGGTATGATGTGAACTAATTACCTGCATAGAACTGTAGTCAGTAACCCAGTGCATGGAGTATTTGATTAGTTTTATTACTTTGCCTCTATGACTTATAGTACGACGGAGTGTTAGGGCCACACTGAGGAAAAAAAATCAATCTGAGATTTCGAGAAAAAAGTCATAATATTATGAGAATAAAGTTCTAAGTTTACGAGGGAAAAAAGTCGTATTATGAAAATAAAGTCATAAGTTTAAGAGAAAAAAATCGTAATATTATAACGTAGTAATTGTACGTGTTATTTTAGAGGGGAAATAGGGTGAAAATGAGGAACGTGGAGCCTCTTGTGAAGTTCTACTTTAGTTTAGGTTTCACAAATAATAAAATCCTTCATCTTTTGGCTCGTCAGCAGCACATCATCATCAGTATCAGGACCTGGAAAAGATTGTTAAAGAAACTGAGTTCATTCTGAAGAAAGAACCACATGGACCGATGGGGAAAGTGACTCTTTACTGGAGGAGAATGTTTTTTTCGTAAACCCATGACTTTATTCTTTTAATATTACGACTTTTTTTCCCGTAAAGTTATGACTTTATTCTCGTAATATTACGACTTTTTTTCTCGTAAAGCTATGACTTTTATTCTCGTAATATTACGACTTTTTTTTCTCGTAAAGTTATGACTTTATTATTGTAATATTACAACTTTTTTCTCAAAATCTATTTATTTTTTCCCCCTTAATGTGGCCCTAATACTCTGTCGTATTATGTACTTAATTGACTATGATATAATAATATATATATATATATTGAATAGAAGTAATTTTACCAACTGTAGTTCAACCATTGTTCTTTACTAGTATCTTTGGTGTTATTCTCATGAGCATAATATGAACATTGTAACATGTTTTAAACACGGAACAGTTCCAGTTATTCTAAAATCTAAAAGCATACTGAAAGACAGACAGGTGGTTACTGAGCTACTGATTTAATAAACCATATTGATTTATGCCTAGTTTTGTATTGAAGTGAACTAAACGGTGTAGAAGCATTACATAACTTATTAGAGGAAGAGAAACGGCAGCGTGACATGATGGCGTCATGGTCCTGGTGACAAAAAGCTATTGAATTCATGTGAGATTAAGTTACACTGATGATTCATCCATGTTTCCTGATTCCTAGTCAATCCACCCTGCTGTTTGTTTACAATCTCAAGCAAACCGTCTGAGGAATAGACGGCCTTCTATGGACTGGGACCATTTTACAATTCTGTATTTTCATAAAAACCTTTAAAACCTATGGACAATGGAAACTAGAGATGGAAACTTTCAACCTGCATACAGCGACATATCTTAGTAGTCTTGCTGTGTGTGAAGCCGAGTATGAGCAGCCCTCACGGGTGTCTGTCCGTCTGCTCATGTCCCCGGGGAACTGATTAGCACGGCACAGTGCTGACGAGGTCAGAGGTCAACAGGTGTATAATGGGCATATAATGGGCCTTAATGGGCCACAGGGTGGAGGGGGGAGGGGAGAGGGGCATTTTACAGGCTCCAGAGACTAGACACTGTTTATTAGATCTGTCTGTCAGATGGTGAGATGATGCCTTTTGTTGAAGTAAAGATCTGCTAATTCCCATGATGCCACATTGGCTTTTACAGAGCCCTTCCCCATTATAAACTCTATGATATTAATGTTGTGTTTTAAGGAGGAATCAGATTGACACGTTATCATTCTAAACCCAGCCTCAGGTGGTTGTATAATAGGATAGATCCTGGGATTAGCACACTGTTTGTCATTGCACTGCTTCCTGGTGAGGCACTGGGGGGTGCACGTGAAGTAAATAGCTGTGTGGCATAAGAAAAGGAGCTTTCTTTAGCTTTTCTTCTGCCTTGCAGGGGCTCTAAATCCCACTTAACCCTTTATTGGTAGCTTGAAACAATGAACTCTACGGCCGTGCACAGCCCATCGCTCTTTCTCAGACGCTGCATCTGCTGTCATTAAGTTCTCCCCGGGCAGAAGATTAAAGAAGCGGGGGGGGAAATATTGGTGTACGGACGCTTTCTTCAGGAGCAACGTGAGAAGGGACTAAAGGCTGCTGCAGCGGGATAGAGCCTGTGGGGGGGGGTTGAATTGAATGCTCTGCCCCACAGCTGACACTAGTTCTCTCCAGCTGAGCAGAGATGAGGCACCGTGGGCAGCTCCTCCTCCTCCTCCTCCTCCTCCTGCTCCTGCTCCTCCTCCTCCTCATCCTCCTCCTCCTCCTGCTCCTCCTCCTCCTCATCCTCCTCGTCCTCCTCCTCCTTGGTCTAATGTCCTGGTGTATGTTGTACAGCAGGTGAACAAACAGAGAAAGACACCATCAGTAATGTTTGTCTGCTTGTCCATTATTGTCCATTTTACCTAAAGATGTGGGTCAACCTCACACTAATTACAACAGAAAGAAACTCAATGGATTTTGTATCCTCAACATGTTCTGAATGACAGAACAAAAGTCCTAACATAAGGAATTGTATGAAGGGAAAGTTTTGAAAATCTCCTAAATATGATTTATATATACATATATAATATTTATTTATTATCATTTATCTATATTTTTAGCCGTATTTCAATAAGTTACATTGCAGATGAAGATTTTCCATACAAAACATATTGTTATTTTATCAGCTATAGGTTAAACTATCCTACGGTGACCGGACGTCCCGGTTCTTCCGGGACAGTCCCAGTTCTTCCGGGACAGTCCCAGTTTCAAGCTGACGTGTCCCGAGTCCCGACAGTAAAACACTCAAGTGTCCTGGTTTTCAACAGTCACTAACAAATTGTCCTGGTTTTCACCACAATTAAAATAATAATATCATACTTACATAGATGTTTATCATGTTCCACTCATTCATTAATTCGTGCGCATGAGATATGAGAGGCAGCACAGCACACCTCTACAGTCTCTATAGAGAGTGATGCTGTCAAGCCAACATTACGCACGGACATAACAGATATCCACTGGTTACATTTAGTGTAGTTTTGAAACACAGAACCCTCTGTGCTTATGTACACATCAAACGTGTCGTTTTGATTCATTATTCTACACAGTTCCTTCTGAGCATCAACAGGCATTTCACTCCTCTTATAACTCCCTCAGGACCGGCCGTTTCGTCTTCCACCCAGTGTCTCCATCCTGGACAAAATGTCCTCTGAGCTCCCCATTTTAATTATAACAGCCTACACGTAGATGTGTGGCTGTGGCGAACAACGTGATGTGATAGAGATTGTTCAGGTTCAGAACTAAAGTTGGAAAAAAATTCCATAGTCCCAGGCAACAACAAGTTGTCTGAGGAAAACTCTCTACAGGACTCCCAGACCGTTGGTGTGTCATGAGGGGGACAGCCCTGTGATTAAAGGGGGTGAAAGTAGTGAATGTGATAAGTCATGATGTCACAGCCTCTAATGCACCCCCCACCCCATAATAATGCCTTCTTTTTGATCCCATTCCGTGCTCAAATGCGCCACAGGTTCACGAAATTAGCCATCCTGATGAAAACGCCTACGGTGCGTGCATATTAGCGTGTGCACGTGCGTGTGCGTGAACGTGCCGTACACATAAGGGTCCCGGTTTGGGGGTTTGAAAATATGGTCACCCTACCCACATCATCAGCTTGACCGTGACACTGGTCTGAGTATTTGATGGTATAATGTGAAGCGTGAACGAGGAAAATACCTTTTGACAAAATCTGTAAGTTTCATACTTATTTCTTAGCTACCAGGGTTGCACCAGGGTTGCACCAGGGCTGCACCAGGGTTGCACCAGGGTTGCACCAGGGTTGCACCAGGGTTGCACCAGGGTTGCACCAGGGTTGCACCAGGGTCTTCAGCCCTGTTCCTTACAGCAGAGCTGTACTAAAAGGCATGACATGTTGTTATTTTTAGTCTTCTGTTTAGGTTGACCTCTGTACTATTTATTAAGATGGCTATCACATCTGGCTCAGCTGTCACATGGATGACAGAGGGTTTATTTCCAGCAGTGACCTGAGGATTAGCCAGCAGTGTGTCATCCTCCCGTTTATCTGCACAAAATGCACAAATGCTTGGCAGTGATTAAACAGATAATAAATATTTGTCCTGTATTCTCTGTGGAACTTCTGACCCATTTTGTCCACCATAAATACTTCAGTCAGCCCAGAATGTCTGGGCCCAACGGCTGCAGTGAGCTGGTACTGAAACACATCTTGGGATTAGTGAATGGGTCAAAGTATTGTTTTAATCTGGTTTTGGCTCTCTGTCCCTGACTGGTGCACGAAAGACAGATGGCTGAGTTTAGAGTGAAATCTGAGGGTGGAGGGGGACCCCCCCCCACACACACACACACACACATTATATAGTCATGTCACTGATCCCTCACATCTACAGTAGGAGGGGAAAAGCCCTCCTGCTGGGAAAATAGCTGCACTGTTAAGAGCAGTCGAGGGGAAGCTGACGTTTGTATCTCTGTTACTGTGTCCTCAGTCCTTCTGCAGTCACATTCAGTCATTTTAGTTTTTAGTATCAGGGTATAACCAGTGTCCCCTTAAAGCCAAGGGGACACATAAATGAAAAAATCCACCGGCCAAGCTGATTTTTCCCATATCCTTTTGTTTCACTACATTTCAAAGAAGGTATTATGTTGAATACAAACTTATAGAAGAGACCAGAGCAAAGTCATTTAAATATATTGATCAATGGTTAATCAATTCAAGCCTAAATACTAGGCTAGGGTGGTATCTAGTTTTCCATACCCTCCTGACATTTCACCAGCTAAAGGCTGCTATTTGATGGTATTTGTGCAAATCCATATTTCATATCTTTAATTTAATATGTAATTCCATATGTAGTTCCACTTTCAACTACACTTGTTGCATGTTCCCCACATGTAAGGGACATTTGTTGTTTCTGTAATGTCACCCAGTCTTGAGAAATGCACAGTAAGAATATGAACATATGTCTCAAATATTAAAGCTCCACTATTATTTGAGATAAATGAGTCAAAATGCTTGTTCGTTAAGTTGAGATATGATAACCAGCCAGGGGGGCTTGTTTGTGTTCAAATAAGTTTTAGTCCGTTCTCCCCTGAACAGGAATGTTTTATTTCATGAAAGTGTATTCATTTTATAATTTTTTAGGATCATTACTAGTCTTTGTTTTAGGTGAGAACCTCCACCTGTGCTGTACAACACTCCCTGCTTTGTGACCATATAATCACCTGTTGCAGCTAAGTATATCAGCTGTTTGATCCATTCTTCTCTGCTGTAGCTCATAGTAATTGGTCATACAGTAGTTCATAGTAATTGGTCATACAGTAGCTCATAGTAATTGGTCATACAGTAGTTCATAGTAATTGGTCATACAGTAGTTTATAGTAATTGGTCATACAGTAGTTCATAGTAATTGGTCATACAGTAGTTCATAGTAATTGGTCATACAGTAGCTCATAGTAATTGGTCATACAGTAGTTCATAGTAATTGGTCATACAGTAGCTCATAGTAATTGGTCATACAGTAGTTCATAGTAATTGGTCATACAGTAGTTCATAGTAATTGGTCATACAGTAGTTCATAGTAATTGGTCATACAGTAGTTCATAGTAATTGGTCATACAGTAGTTCATAGTAATTGGTCATACAGTAGTTCATAGTAATTGGTCATACAGTAGCTCATAGTAATTGGTCATACAGTAGTTCATAGTAATTGGTCATACAGTAGCTCATATTAATTGGTCATACAGTAGTTCATAGTAATTGGTCATACAGTAGCTCATAGTAATTGGTCATACAGTAGCTCATAGTAATTGGTCATACAGTAGTTCATAGTAATTGGTCATACAGTAGCTCATAGTAATTGGTCATACAGTAGTTCATAGTAATTGGTCATACAGTAGCTCATAGTAATTGGTCATACAGTAGTTCATAGTAATTGGTCGTACAGTAGCTCATAGTAATGTAGAGTGAAGTCCTGAATAATAATAGAAAATATAATATTTGCAACCTGGTTAATGAAATAATAATAAAGGTCAGTTTTGGTAGAGGCAGGTAGTTCATAAATCTGAGTTCAGTTCCTTGTATAGGTGCCTCCAGATGTTCCTCCTGATGTGTTTTGTGTTTGGATATGAGCGTAGTGTTTAACAGCACACAATGTGTTCTCCATGTGTGTGACAGACTGCTATCCAAACCTGACAGGAACTTCAGTCCTTTCTGCTATTTTCCTTTGCTCATGTCTGTGTATATTCATGAGTTCTATATATTCATACAGCTCAGGATGATAACACATTTTTTGCTCAGTTTGAAATATTTTCAGCAAGTGGACAAGTCTTCGCCTGATTTCATGGCACCGAGAGAGAGTCCATTCTGTGCATCTTCCTTTGATTACGTATGCATTTGCACCGCCACTAGTTTTTGCTTTACATTCATTCTGATCACAACTGAAACTGATGGTTATTTTTTTATTATCAATAATAGATTATCCTTTAGTCTAGAAACTGATGAATGATAAGAATTCCCCCAGAGACCAAGGTCACTAGCTTTGTCCAACCAACTCAAAAATATCACATTTAAGAAGATGTCAAATGTCAAAGAAGCAGCAAATCCTCACATTGACAGGGTGAATCCTACAGAGTAGCTTCTATTTCCCACTGTAAAAGAAATAAAAGCTTTGTTGTGAAGTTATTGTAAAAAATGGTTTTGCTTCATATATAAGAAGCCCGGTCGCAACAAACGGCGTGTGAAGGCACAGCCATTTCTAAGTCATTTTGCGTCCAGTAACAACGCTGTTCTTGCTTTTGGCGTGTCATGTCAAACCACGTAGTCTGCACTGACTGCAATGTAAACTAGGGATGTTAATAATTAACCGTTTAACCGTTAACCGACATTAAGCATTTTAACCGATTAACGCTATCGGTTTAACGGTTTAAATAAATATTAATAATTAATTAAAAAGCTGAGCGGCTCGTCTTTTTAAGAACAAAAGCTGGTCCACCTTAACAGCCAACCTTAAGAGGCGGAGCCGGAGTTACAGATACAGGAAGTTGGCTCTGGTCTCTCGAGCGGTTCGGAGCGGAGGAGTTGTAGCTTTATTATTTATTATTTATTATTTATTATTTATTATTTATTATTTATTGACCAACAAATAAAGTGTACACACACTGCTACGTTCACAGCTATAACACCACCAACAACCTCACACTCACCACCAACACACACACACGGTCTGTCGGACACTCGTTGACAGACTGTATATGTGTGGCGGCGGCGAGCACGAAGCCTCTGGCAATGCTACAGCTGCTAATGTAACCCAAATACGCACACTGTTTATCGGACAGTCGCTATCGTTAATCTGGGCAGACACACAGCTGACAACCTGCTAAACTAAATGTGCGGTGGAGACTTTTACTGGGAAAGTGGCTGCATGTCCGCGACACTACACGCAGCATCGTAGCTGCTAAGTTAACGCTTCCGGACGGTGAACTGGAGACTCCGTTGTCTGTTGTGCTCCTACACTGCAGCTGATGCGAGGCACAAATCTTGTCGGTTAACGGTTAATAATCGGTTAACGAGGGACGGTTATTGGTTAAGAATTTTTTTCAAAATGAGCATCCCTTATTGTTTCCCAAAGTGTTGTTGAGTTATTTTGAAGTTATGTTAGTGACGTTTGTGACTTGCTTTCTGTACTTATGCTGCATTGTTAACGTACGCATTTTACTCAGTTTACATATTTATTCTAAGCCCAACCATGATGCTTTTCTAAAACTAACTAAATGGTTTTGCTTCCTAAACATAACCGTGACCGTTTCACGGTAACAACGTGGTGTTAAATGACACACGAAAAGCTTAAAATGCGTTATCATGCAGAATTTCCTTAAAATGTCGCACTATTTGTACGCTTTCCCATGACATCAGGTTGATATAAGATGTGAGATGTGCTGTAGTGGCTGGGTCAGTGAGGATACAGTACAGTTGATTTGTGTGTTAAAAGCTCATGCAAAGCACCGTGGGACTGTAAAGTAACGCAGGCGTACTTCACGGTGCTGTGAGTGCTCATACAAACGGTGGGAGGAGATGACCCACATAATAGAGGATGTACTGCAGGCAGAACGCTGAAGTTAATTTAGTGCATGCCCTGCTTCATTACACAAAGGAAATACAGATTGAATTTTGAATGTTTCGTCACAGTGCAGTGGATGTTAGATCTGTAGGCTGTAACCTCCTTCTACACTGCTGTTGTTGGTGTCTGAGAGCATGTAATGACCCCCTCTGGGGGAATAGATACATTTCTATAAGCATGAACTGTGTTTGAAGTGTGAAGAGCGCTTAGTTTTTCATGATTAGTGAAAAACATATGATGTAATGTGAGAAGCTCAGTAGTTACAAGTCCTAAAGCATTATTTGAGTGTTATTTTTCTGCTCTAAGCTAAGTTTTTTTTTAGCACAGAATAGGACATTTTATTTATTACTGGTTACTTGTCAAAGTGGGTGGTAGAGTAGACAAAGTCCCCTAGCCTCCCTTCAGCTAATCATCTGTAAACTGTAATTGAAAACCTATTATCAGATTTGTTGGGGGGGGGGAATAACTAATGGAAAGCAGAAAAAATGCGACAACATTCCTTTCCTGACATGTTGGTTAAAGGACGTTGGTTCACTTTTCAAGGTATTTGGGGGTCAGTGAATGGGTCCCATTACTTCCTTGTTCAGATCTGAAATCCTCACACCCACTAGAACTTGAATGAAACCTTTCTGGTGGGGGCTTTGAATGGGCTGATGTTGGATATGTTGACAGGCGGGCACTAGTAGTTACATTCCTGGCATGCTTCAGACTGGATATCAGCTGCAGGTCTTAAAGGATGCACAGTTGCCTTCTCATTTATCAGTCATGGTGACGGTGTTGACAGCTACCAAGTGACTTTAACTTCAGTGCTGCCTTGTGAGCATGAAGAAGAAAACACTGACTCAGCATTACTCATCAGATAAACACTGTTTTGAAGGGTGTAATGCAGGCCTGTCATAGTGTTGTGGTAATGTGATTTGGTAGACTTCACCTCACCAAAGAGTCTGCTTGTGTTGCTGTGCCCTCATTACATAATGTGTAATAATGTTAACAGACAATTAGTTGTTCTACAGTGGAAACCACTCATAGTGATCACGTCTGTCAGGGTCAAATTGACCTCTTTAAGTGTATGATCATTTCTCATGCAGATTACCATCTAATTGACATTTGTATATTTATTACATGAATAGAAAGTAATGAAACGGACCACTTGCTTGCTGCTAGTTCTCCTGCCTCTTCCCTCACCGAGGGGTGAGGCATTGCCGTTTTTGGCCGGCTCTGTACCAGTGGAGCGGGTAGCACACACAAATCGGTCTCCCTTGGCTGCAGTGCCGGCTGAGGATCGGCAGAGTTTCACTTTGGGAGCATTATCAATCCACTCGACTGCTTCAACCACAGGTGCTTTCCTTGTGCACATTCATTTTTCATTCAGAGAAAATGACTTTCTTTTACCCGTCATGATGCACACAGCACCAGCCTCCTGCCTGATAAATATATGATATACTGTATAATAACATTTAAGGTCTATCACGTTAGAATTTGTGAGGCTGGATGCATTCCCATGAGGTCAGACTTGAGCGGATGTAATCTCCAGGGGATAAAATGACAAATAAAATAAAAACTGTTCCAATTAAGTTCCGGTTAAACTGGTGTCTTTACTCTTTACACACCACAGATGGTCTGTTAGAGGAGATGCCATTCTGCATCGTTTCGACATTTACAAGTTTGGGAGGATTGCATCATTTTTGTGTTCAAAAAGACCACCAGGGAGTCTGTCTGTCCACGTAGAGACAACTGAGCAGCTGCTAGTCCTGTCAGTCTGTGATCATTTAACATGATGTGAAGACTGAGAGCTGTCAATAGGATCAATAGTAGATGATACAGATCTGATATCTTCAGCTTCAACATCACTTTGTCATTTTTACCTTAAGTAGAAAATGTAAATAGGCTACCTCTTTTGAATGTAATGGTTATTTTGGTGAATGATAGGATGAAGTCATTTGAAGTATCCCAGTAATGGAGCTGATTAGAGCTGACTGCTTTTCTAGATACAGATGAACTTCTACTACGAAGGACTTCCCAGTAAAGTACTAATGAAATATTTTTCAACGGTAGGTAACCCTCGGTGAAAGACAGAGTTGTATTTCTTGATCACCCCATTTTTAAGGAATAAAATTAATAATTTACAAAAAAACAAATCTTTGGTGTGATTGCAAACTAAATAAGTTATAGATCTGTTATGTCCAATAACAATTATCATATTTTAATATAACACTCAACATAGGGCTGTACAATTAATCGAATATTATATATCGCGTTCATGATTTTGGCTTCCCACAACTAATTGAACATTATCAGCTGCAATATTGACGTTTTAAAATGTGCATTCTGCTCATAGAAAAGTTTGCTGCAGATCAAATCAAGCGCTTCCTAAACTAACAGCCACCAGCCGCTGATCCAGATGTTTGATATTATCTGTACAACCAATGTGTTTTTGATTAAATTGAGAGCATAAAATTGTTTATCTAATCTCTAATCTCTATAATTTTGCTCTCAAAGTGTACCAGATTGAAGCATTTAACTTTAAAATGTAGCTACCTAAAGGGGTAGAGTGAATATTCCTGTATTTTCTCATATTGGAATATATTTTAGCAGAAAAGAAATATTGCAAATTTTTTTCCAACATTGTGCAGCCCTAAATACACATTAGCAAGAATGTAGCTTAGCATGGAAGTGAAAACAGTGTTTTGTTTATTTTAAAATTACATTTATACTACTGTGATTATCATTTATACTACTGTTTTTTCAGTAGTATAAAGGTACTATTCAGGCCCAGGCGAGCCTGGCTCGAGCACTGTATACAGTATAAAACAAATATAACATACAACTCTACTACTAATATACATTTTATTTCTACCATACATCAGAAACAAAGCTTTCCATCTCCCCTATCGAAGTGTGTCTGCAGGAGAGGGCAGTTGTTTTTCCAGAGCAAGCAGGTTAATACTATTCTCCAGGGCCTCCTCCCTGAGCCATGTGAAAAGCAAAGGGCTCGGCATTTCTTGTTTTTGAACAGAGTCCTGAGTTCCAGAAGTTTGCACAAAAGCCCCGTTGCCTAGCTGCGTGTGAGGAGCTTCGCTGCGACTGCCAGGCCTGCTTTGTGTTCACGGGTCTCTGACTGAACAGGATCTTCTGGAGAATCAACTGGAATGCAGTCGGGGAGAGATTCCCCCCCCCCTCGTTTAATCTTATTCAGTTTTCAGCTGGCAGGAGGGAGCCATTCAGATGTTACCATAGTGCATTAGCACCCTTTTCAGCCCCAGTGAATCGACCTCCAGTAGTGAGGTTTGGTTGGTCATGCATTCTTTAGCATTCCACTCTGTGTGGTCCAAAGTCTCATTTAACATGTTGGGAATGTTTTAAGGATATTGGTAGGACTGCAGAATGCTCCTTCTCACCCATCCATCCATCCATTCATCCACCCAACCATCCCTCCATCCATCCATCCATCCATCCATCCATCCATCCATCCATCCATCCATCCATCCACCCATCCATCCACCCAACCATCCATCCATCCATCCATCCATCCATCATCCATCCATCCATCCATCCATCCACCCATCCATCCATCCATCCATCCATCCACCCAACCATCCATCCATTCACCCAACCATTTATCCATCCATCCAACCATCCATCCATCCATCCACCAATCCATCCCTCCATCCATCCATCAATCCAACCATCTATCCATCCACCCACCCATCCATCATCCATCCACCCATCCATCCACCCATCCATCCCTCCATCCGTCTACCCATCCATCCATCCACCCATCCCTCCATCCATCACTCCATCCATCCATCCATCCACCCACCCATCACTCCATCCATCCATCCATCCATCCATCCATCCATCCATCCATCCATCCATCCATCCATCCATCCATCCATCCATCCCCCCACCCATCCATCCATCCATCCATCCATCCATCCATCCCTCCATCCATCCATCCACCCATCCCTCCATCCTCCATCCATCCATCCATCCATCCATCCATCCATCCATCCATCCATCCATCCATCCATCCCCCCACCCATCCATCCATCCATCCATCCATCCATCCATCCATCCATCCATCCATCCATCCATCCATCCATCCATCCAATCCATCCCTCCACCCATCCACCCATCCACCCACCCATCCACCCATCCATCCATCCATCCATCCATCCATCCATCCATCCATCCATCCATCCACCTTCAGACGTTAGCGGAGGTGCTCTTTATGTCAGTTTTGTTCTTTCCTTCACTTCTTGTTTTAGTTCATCACAGATTTGATGTAAGACGTGTGACACTCTTGAGCTTTAAAACTGAAACCGTCCAGTGGAAATGAAGTGACTGTATCCCACAGCCATGTTTTCTGGCCGAGTTGGGATGAAGGGCTAATGTCTTGGAAATAATGGGTTTCTCTCTCTGGATTTAGCCGTGTATGTACGCCTGCGGGCCGCGCTGTGAATCAGTGTTGTTGATGTCATCTGTACCATGTTCTCTCATTCTCTGCTGTGTTTCCAGTAATGAAACACAGCGTCATTAGAGAGACTGTCATCACAGATTAGACTCCAGGGATCAGATGGGACATGTCTCTTCCTCTTCACAGTGGAGCTGTACAATCAGTGTTTTCACTGTCTCTCTCACATCCTGTGTTTGTGTCAGGTTACCAGTCGGTACGTACGGCTTTGTAATGCCCCCGTGGAGAAGAATGACTACAAAATGCTAATCCTTTTCTCGGCTCATGCTGCTTTAATAATGTTAGCATCACTTGACATGCAAACTTCCTCATTTGTTCAGGCAGAAGGGAGTTGACCGCAACTAAAGAAAATAAATTCAATTCCATTATACTCTGTTGAAGTTTGTTAACTCATATTTATTTACAGCCTTCAGTAATAGCGACGCCAGGCTAGCCTATGTTTATCTAGCTTCTGTAATTCACTGCAATCTCCCATTGAGCTTGTTCCTGAGGTTTACCATACATATGCCAGGTAGGGAATGAGTCCTTATCCCAAGTGAAGGAGTTCAAACACCTCGGGGTCTTGTTCGCGAGTTAGGGAACTATAGAACGCGAGATTGGCCGGAGAAATGGAGCAGTGGGGGGGGCGGTATTGCATTTGCTTTACCGCACCGTTAAAGCGAATGATTTAAGAGAGCTGAGCCGGAAGGCAAAGCTCTTGATCAACCGGTCAGTCTTCGTTTCTACTCTCACCTATGGTCATGAGGGCTGGGTCATGACCCAAAGAACTAAATCGCGTCTGGCGTCTCCCTTAGAGATAGGGTCAGAAGCTCAGTCATCCGTGAGGGACTCGGAGTAGAGCCGCTACTCCTTTGCGTTGAAAGGAGCCAGCTGAGGTGGTTCGGGCATCTAGTAAGGATGCCTCCCTTAGGGAGGTGTTCAGCTGGGACCAGCTGGGAGGAGTCCACGGGGAAGACCCAGTACTAGGTGGAGAGATTATATCTCCACACTGGCCTGGGAACGCCTCGGGATCCCCCAGTCAGAGCTGGTTAATGTGGCCCGGGAAAGGGAAGTTTGGGGTCCCCTGCTGGAGCTGTTGCCCCCACGACCCGACCCCGGATAAGAGGTTGAAGATGATTGAGTGATGAGTGAGTGATGCTGAGATAAATGAGTATCTACTATAAACCTTGCTATGAATGTGAACCTTTGCAATTGTAACAAAGTTAATCAACAATAATTTTGTGAGCATTCAAAACTACAGCCCCAAAGTGTGGATATCACAAGTTCTCTGTTGTCCACAATATCCACTAATATCTGTAATATCTGCCCAACTCTAAAGACATCTACCTGTCCATTCTCATAGCTCGCAGCTTGACTTACCTCAGTCTGTCAAGCTTGTGACTTTTACCCGAAATGGGTTAGGACTTGTGGAAATGATGTTTGTTAAAGGAATCAGAAATAGCAAATCCTTCAAATTCAACAACAAATCTGTTGTTTGTAACTGCCCTTTAGGACAACATCATATCCCCTTTCAGCAATGTCATTTGTCTGTTAAAATCCCTGCTGAGAAATAGATCTGCTGTGTGATGTGAGAACATCAGTTACAATCTCCAAGATCTCTGTTTCCTTCTCTTTGGTGGCACCTGCAATATGTGGAGAAGTGGTGATTGCAGGTGTGTTTATGGATCTCAGGACCATGGATGTATAATAAGACCTGTATACGGCTCCGCCTCTCAATTTTGCTTCCATTTGTTTCCAGTGGCCGCTTGCAGTATTAGTATAAAAATAACCCTGCGGCCAACATTAAACATGTTATTGTGCATTAACTGTGGCATGTAACAAACAAACAAGCTCACTTTTATTAACGCAGGCTGCCGTGTTGCCACGTTTTTCATTTTTAAACATCATCAGAACATCAGAACCAGCATTAACTTGTTCAGCAGTTTGAGCTCCAGTAGCTCTTCTATTGGATCGGACAACACGGGCCAGCCTTCGTTCCCCACGTGCATCAATGAGTCTCGGGTCTGACCCTGTCGCCGGTTCACCGGTTCTCCTTCCTTGGGACTCTTTTGGTAGATCCTGACCACTGCAGACCGGGAACATCCCACAAGAGCTGCAGTTCTGGAGATGCTCTGACCCAGTCGTCTAGCCTGCACTATCTGGCCCTTGTCAAAGTCGCTCACATCCTTACGCTGGCCCATTTTTTCTGCTTCCAACACAAAGTTCAAAGTTCAAAATGTTCACTTGCTGTCTAATATATCCCCCCCACTGCCAGGTGCCATGGTAACCAGATAATACCTGTTATTCACTTCACCCGTCAGTGGTCTGAATGTTATGGCTGATCAGTGTATATATATACTGTGTATGTGTATATGTATATATGTATATGTACGCCAGAATCATTTGAGAACCAGTGTTTACAGAAAGTCCTGCAGACCCACTGAGGTTCACAGAGGGGATCAGAAACACATGCAGGGATCTCTTTAATAATCTGAGCCAGGCATCATACCCCGACATTAATCCGGTTAATTGAGAGCAACTATTGGATGAACATGAGACTGTGAGAACCTTGACTGAAGCCTCACTGTGGGAGAGAGAAGGAGCCTAATGTGGAGTTGAAGATGGTGTATCTCTGCAGCCTTCTCTTCCTTCTTCTTCCTCCTTCTACTTCCTATAGGATTCAGAAAATCAGCCCATTATGAGCATGAGGCTGCTCCCCGCTCCCATCTTTTATAATGGAATAATCTCAAAGTGAACGCACATTTATGAATATAAAACCCCAAAGAAATGATGGCATACTTAAAACAAATCCCATATACATCCACGCTGTGTTTATAAAATGAAATATGTTTCTGCTCTTCATGTTCATGTCATATCAACACTTCCACACTCTGGAAAGCTAAACATCAAACTGAACAGTTTAGAAGTTATTCCCTCTCTGTGTGTACTGTAGTCCGCTGCTGTGTGGGGTTTAGTGAGCATGGATTATCCTGGTGACTGTTCCAGTTTTACAGCCAATAAACACTAAAAATCAAATGAAATTTTCTACCAGAATACAAAGTTTATAAAAGGACAACGCCCTGTATTATATGCCCGTATAATTTGGAAGTTTTGACAGCACAGATAACATATAATAGAGGCTCTTCAATCACAGAGTCTTCCTGTCAGGACATGCTTAGAGCGTCTGTTTTCACTCTGCTCATTTTATGATAAGAGATAACAGGAAAACAGGAAAAGAATTTGACATGAAAGAAACCCAGACTGAAAATATTTATGATTCTTAAAGCTATCAGACTTTTCCATCTGCCTGCTATAACTGTCATCTGTCAGTGTCTTTATAGGTTAATATATTGAGACTTAATTAGAGACAGCATGCATGGAAGGAGCACCAGCATATGCCACTCAAATAATAGGCCTACATTTGAAGGTACCCTGTGTTTTTTTTTGTGTTTCTCACCAAAACAAATGTGTGTCCAAGGACAGACTGGAAATACTAATTTATAAAAAGAATATAATAAACTCATTTAAAATTCTGCCCACCAGTAGAGATTGACCACCACCCATACAGCCCATGTCGCACGTTAAAAGAATTCTTAATTGAAGGACAAACTCAGGTCATTCCATAACCTGTGAGCTTAATGGTTAATTGGGCACACACAACTACAACTATGCACATAAAGCTTGCTGCATGCCTGCTCTGTGCCTCACTACTCAGCACCCATAGCCACACTTCAGTTGCTTCCCCATAGACTATATATAAGAAGAAGACGTAGTCACCGTGACGTCACCCATTGGTTTGTAGACTATGTTTTTGAAGCCTCGAGTTCGGCATTTTGGCTGTCGCCATCTTGTTTTTTTTAGAACCAGAAGTGACACGAGAGGGTGGAGCTAATGCTGCGTTCCAGACAACTCGGAACCTGAACATTTCCGACCTCCTACTGGAAAAAGAACAATGGAACGCCACTCAAAGTCCTAGTTCCTACTTGTGAACTCGAGGCAAATCCATTTATCAAAATCAAATCAACTTTTATTCACTCTGCCCATCCCTCCCTGTTTTCCTGTTTGCCAGCCTTGTGAGCGGAGCACATGCTGGCTTGTTTTCACTCCATGTGTTTCCTGTTCTCTTTCCAGCAGCTGGGAGGATGAAGGGGAGGAATCCTGGCAGTTTGTAGCAGCAGAAGAACAGCAGCACTGGCAGCCTCTCCAGCCCCTGTTTGACACCTCTGTCTGCGGCGGAGCTCACCATGAGTTAGAGGATACTGGAGACCGTCACCACAGCTGCCTTCCCCGCCATCTGGAGCACCGTGTCTGACCGCGACAGCAGCATCACTCGCCCTGCTTCATGAGCCAGCAGGATGCGGCTGAGGTCCTCGCACTCTCCGAGCGCCTCCTCATAGCGTCGCACAAGGGACAAGCCGACAATGTGGTCCAGCTCATCAACAAGGGAGCAAAAGTAGCCGTCACCAAGGTGAGTGAGCGGTCCAGAGGCTGATAATGAGAAGGATGATGCTAGTGGATACTTTAGTACATTTGTTTTGTTTATGGTTTTGCCCCCTTACCAACCAGTTGGTTGTTGCCTGGGTCCAGACCTTTGAATCCGCCCACTCCACAGGGAGTCCAGTTGACAGTTCTGTCTGACAAAGTCGGTTGATCACGCCAACACTTCTCTTGTCTTGTCTGAACAACAATCCAAAGACTGCTAGACTGCGAAGAAGCTTTCATGGCTGTGGACTCTTTTTGCTTGAAAAATTACTCAAAACTAGGTAACCGTACGTTTTTACAACGATACAATTTACATGGTTCAAGGGCGATATCTGGCTCATCTAGAGCAATACGATACGATACCATTCAATGATTTGAAATCGATACAGTAACTATTTTTGCCAAAACTTCAATCAGTGTGACTGTGAAATAAATATGTGATACTGAACAGAGCAGGTCAGGATTCCTCAAAGGTTTTCTCGTGAGGGAATCAGGGATAAATGAATTATGAATATAAACAAGTAAACAACGATTAATGGCAAATACATACAGCTTTTATTAGAAAATAATAAAAAGTGCAACTTCAGGACCTGCTGCTTCAGTTCTCAAGATACAAGGCAGTGCAATATTTAACACTACATATAATAAACCAACTTCTATTCATGTTAAATGAACAGTGGTTTAACATGCTGCTTCTGTCCTCATTTTCAATAGAAACAGATCAATAATACAGAGATCAACCGCTGATAGTGATCAAACAGCTGATAGTGATCAACAGCTGATAGTGATCAAACAGCTGATAGTGATCAGACAGCTGATAGTGATCAAACAGCTGATAGTGATCAGACAGCTGATAGTGATCAAACCGCTGATAGTGATCAAACAGCTGATAGTGATCAAACAGTTGATAGTGATCAACAGCTGATAGTGATCAAACAGCTGATAGTGATCAACCGCTGATAGTGATCAGACAGCTGATAGTGATCCAACCGCTGATAGTGATCAAACAGCTGATAGTGATCAAACAGCTGATGGTGATCAACCGCTGATAGTGATCAAACAGCCGATAGTGATCAAACAGCCGATAGTGATCAAACAGCCGATAGTGATCAAACAGCTGGTAGCGATCAAACAGCTGATAGTGATCAAACAGCTGATGGTGATCAAACAGCTGATAGTGATCAGACAGCTGATAGTGATCCAACCGCTGATAGTGATCAAACAGCTGATAGTGATCAGACAGCTGATAGTGATCAAACCGCTGATAGTGATCAAACAGTTGATAGTGATCAAACAGTTGATAGTGATCAAACAGCTGATAGTGATCAACCGCTGATAGTGATCAAACAGCTGATAGTGATCAGACAGCTGATAGTGATCCAACCGCTGATAGTGATCAAACAGCTGATAGTGATCAAACAGCTGATGGTGATCAACCGCTGATAGTGATCAAACAGCCGATAGTGATCAAACAGCCGATAGTGATCAAACAGCTGGTAGCGATCAAACAGCTGATAGTGATCAAACAGCTGATGGTGATCAACCGCTGATAGTGATCAAACAGCCGATAGTGATCAAACAGCCGATAGTGATCAAACAGCTGATAGCGATCAAACAGCTGATAGCGATCAAACGACTGATAGCGATCAGACAGCTGATAGTGATCAAACAGCTGATAGTGATCTAGTAGTCCACCTACAGGGTTCATTTGGGCTCTTTTCATACATGAAAACATCTGGAACAACATGTTGAAACTACGTTAGACTAACGTTAGTTTAATGTCTGTTTAGTTTTTTACTTTATTCCCGTCGTGATAATTTGCCTCGCGGACCGTCTGCTCTCCGGCTGGATACGTGAGGCTGATGCTGCATGCATGTAGATATAATGACGGGGAAAGGAAAGTCATTTTCTCTGAATGAAAAACGACAGCGCACGGGGAAAGCTCCGGTGGATGAAGCCGCCCTCGTCAAGTGGATCGATAACGCCTGAAACTCTGCCGACCGGCTCCTCTGCACCGCAGCGTCGTCAGCTAACGCAGACCGGTGTCCGTCTCCCTCCGCGCTGTTACCGGGTGAGCGAGCGAGGAGTCCAGTGCGCCGTTCGTTTGCATGCACGCCATGGATGCGTCCTCGCGCTGCAGAGGGCAGAGCTGGCAAGCTGGTGCATGTCTGGAGAACCGGAGTAACGTTTAACTTTTCTTTACAAATAAAAGTGCTAAAAAACACTTTCTTATAACGTTTGTCGTCCTTAAATACAATATGCTAATCCTTAATATCCATACAATCGATTTTTGCATTTCAGATTGATTTTATATTGATATACGTCTCCCGTGAAGGACAACCTGCTGAGTACCTATCGATGTAGTTGGATCGTAGGAATATAAATGGATACATGGATGTAGTAGATGAATCGTTACACCCCTTCTCAAAACATCAATCAACTATCAAAATGATTGCAAATTAATTTCTGTTAATTGACAAATTGATTAATAGACTAATAGTTCCAGCTCTAATTTGGTCCTGGACAAGGTATGTTCAAAAGCTACTGGCTGGATTTGCTGTCGGTAACTAAGTTCTTTTCCATTTTTGATGAAACAAATGGAGCTTTCAGATCAAATAGACTCAGTTTAGTTCATCAGTCAGTTGAACTCTGGTGAGAACAAAACAAGCAGACTGAGACACACCTCTTCAAGCTGTCTCCATTTGGTTACTCGGTCAGATCTTCTCTGTTAAATTAAATCCATCTGCTGATTGTGAACTGTCAGAAGCACTATTTCCTGATCTGTATAATTGATGTATACTATATTTATACTGGATCATTTAGTAACCATGGTACACATACACGTTAGCACGGAAGTGTAAGGTTTTTTCCATGATACATCATAAAGTGAGAAGGACATAAGGTGGAACAGGTGTGACATGACCGTCAGTCACTGACCCTAGTGACTGTGTCTATGTAGCGCTGATAATGCACGATGACATCACCAAAACTGACCAATAAATAATGTACTCGTCAGGCCATATGACTTTATTTTTACTCGTCTTAGTATGTTTATAATAAGTCAATGTGAACACATATGGGAACAGAACTAAAAGGCAACAATGAACATTCTTCTGTTTTGTTTCTGGACCAACTGAACTGAACCAACTGAACTGAACCACAGTGAAACCACAACAGATATCTCTCCTGTCAGCGGCCTGTATTAAGAGTATCTGCGTCTTTGGGTGTCGTTTTACTCCCATTGTGTCACTGAGTTGTGTCACTCATAGATGTGGTTTAGTGCAACCCCGTCTCCCATACAACTAAACATTCTCAATTACGTTTGGAGGGAAACCGTTTCAACACGTGGTTAACGTTGTAAATTGAAACCAAACAAAACAGAAAACATAACAACACTATTTAGTTAGGGTTAGCCAACAAAACTACTAGGTTGGGTTTAGTACAAAAACATCATCACTACATGTTACACGGGACACGAACAGCAAGAAAGTCCTGTGTTTGTTGGACACATCCACCTCCCCTCCCGCCTGCTTGCACTCAATATACTATGTCACCTGAGGCCTGTACTACGAAGCCAGTTCAACATACCCAGGGTATCTTCTCCTTATCTGGCTTCACTAACCCTAACAACAGAGATCACACTAAGCCGTCCTACGACGCTGGTTATCAACTCAGTAAATCAACCCAGGGTTTCTCAGTCTGGCTGTGAGCGCGTTCACATGAACGGGGAGGTGTCTGCAATTTATGACCAAACACAGACATCGACAAGTCTACTGTCATCAGAGCGACATGTTTTACAAACCAAGATCAAACTATAATATTAGACAAATACCAAGAAGTTGAACACATAATCCAGAATAAATATAACACAGTTGAAGCTGCCAGATGCAGGAAGAACAGCTGGCAAAATTAAAACTCCCGATGTGTGAATGATTAAATTAGCAGACTTATTAATTTAAAAGAATATTCAAAAGTCAGATATAGTCGTCTAGATGGGGCAGTGATATTAGAAATATCTTCTAGAAGTGTAATAGATGAATGGATTACACTTCATTATGCCCTTTAACAACATTACGGCGGAGTATTTCAGCCTTCAGATATTCCACGTCGTCTTCCACCTCCAGAAGCCAGGCTGTTGGTTAGGTGGTCAACCTGACTCTTCTTCTAGGCTTCTGCCAGCAGCGTTAGACTGTAGATCCTTCAGCTCATGTAAGGGAATGTCGCCACCTCCTGGTGGAGCTAGTAAATACACCTCATACTTACGGATTGTTTCTACAGATCTGCTGCCCTACGAATTGGACAAAATTACGTAACCACACAGGAGGGAAGTTGAAAATGTCACGTGGCCCACAAATGCACAGGAAGCGATCTGCAAATGCGCAAATATCATTCCACATGTAGAAATGTATCCACAAATGCGTATATATCACTTTACATGTAAACCTATAACATTTTTATGTGGAATTAAAATACGTATTTACAGAGTAAGTTATACGTATTTACAGAGTAAGTTATGCTTATTTGCAAATCGCCCTGTATTTTTGTGGATGTGACTTTACACAATACAAATGCAAAAAAACGTTTGTGGGTAGTGAAATATTTGTAGATCATGGTACATATTTGTGAATTGTCTTCTGTGGATTACAACTATTATCTACAGATCTGCTGCGGTACGAATCGGACAAATTCTGTAAAAAAACAGGAGGAAAGTTACAAATGTTGCGTGGCCCATAAATCCACAGGAAGCGATCTGCAAATGCGCAAATATCATTCCACGTGTAGAAAGGAACGCGCAAATGCGTATATATCACTTTACATGTAAACCTTAAAATACATATTTACAGAGTAAGTTATGCATATTTGCAAATCGCCCTGTATTTTTGTGGATATGACTTTACACAACACAAATACAAAAATACATGTTTGTGGATACTGAAATATTTGGAAATCATGGTACACATTTGTGGATTGTCTTCTGTGGATTACAACTAATAAAGTCCAATAAAAACGTCCATATTAGAGGACTATTTGTGATACATAAAAGACGAATGTAATACACAACAAAATAGGTTTCCTTCCAAATATAACTGAGAATGCAGTTTAGTTGAATGAGAACATGATTTTTAGGAGACTGTCTATTGTATATAGCAGATAGCCTTAGTAATTTAGCCTAATTTAGATTATCCTTTGGATAACATATCCAGCAACACTTGGTCCATGGGCTCATCTGCATCTCTTAAATCAATTACACACAAAACAGAGCATGATGCCGGGTTAGCAGCGCTGGAGCTGCTGACATACAGTATGAACACAACACATTATGTCTCAAACGTACTAATGAAAATAATTCCAGCAGCTTCACATTCAGTCAGGGGAATGATGTTGTACAGCCAATGGAAAAAGACACTCCAGACGTGTGCTTTTATGTGTGTGTCACTTCTATGCTCAGATCTGCTCTTGAATACACTGTGTGTAGTCCTAAAGGGAAGGAGATAATACGATGTTTCTGTTGGATCCTTCCTTTATCAAAATATGGTTTTATTTCTATCAGTTACAAGTCATGACTTTTAGTGTTGGATTTCCTTAAATTAGACTTTCATTGCCATGCAGCTTCAATTGATAATAATAATAATAATAATAATAATAATAATAATAATAATAATAAAGCAAATCAGAAGAGTTACATGGCTTTAAAAAAAGCCTCACTGAATCTGTGTTTTTAAGGCCGATGTTGGTATTTGGGATTTAGGGTTGGGTCGGTGTAACATTTTTAAAACTGGTTTGATATTAAAGGTGCTAAAGATATAGAGGAGTAATGTCTACCTGAGCAGAGAATGAAGTCTCTCTCCCTCTGTGTGTGTTACAATCCCAGTTCGGCCAGTTGCATGTGCTTTTAGTGCACGTTAGTACATGAGCATGCCCCACTGGCTAGCTTACGGCCGCCGCTCTGCCCTGCTCTCATACGGCGGTTACAGCTGATAACTCCGTCCCAACAGACGGCGCTGTCACAGAAGCGTAGCGCCCAACCTCCGGTTCCCCCTCAGGTTAACACTGTTAGCTCTGTCAGCACTTTCGCCATTGTTTGCACTGTTTAGCGTTGTTAGCATTGTTAGCACTGTTAGCGGTAGGCGGCGGAGCTAATGAAACCCAACGAGGAATATGTCTGAAATAATGAGCAGGATGTGCCTATCAAATTTCATGAATATAGGATCAACTTTTTCCAAACTATGGCCTTCCACGTGTTAGGGGGCGCTATGGAGCCCACTAAACACTCTGAACCCAATCGCTGTACATTCACGTAAAGTTCACAACTTTCATGAGTTTTCGAGTATACCAAGGTATGGTCAAAGACATAAGGGGGCGCTCAAGAGCCAACATGCCACGCCCAAGCCCAATTACACCACCAAATCAAAGTAAGTACTAGTGTGGAAGTGCGTGTAAAGTTTCATGAGTTTTTATGCATCCTAAAGTCCTCAAACATGTGTTCGTAAATTTGTAATCACGCACGAAATCTAAGATGGCTGGCTTCCTGTTGGCTGAAAAAATCTAAAAAATCTATTTAATACAAACTTGAAGATGTGAGCAATGACCTACTTGAATTTCGTCAAAATCTAAGTAACTTTCTCTGTAAACCTGCCTACATTAGGGGGCGTTATCGAGCCCGCTGGCGACACCCGAGCCCAATCACTACAGAACTTTGAATTTCGCGCCAGTTCTTATGCGTATTCCAGTTTTCGTGAGTTTTCGTGCATCCTAAGCACCTCAAAAATGCGATATTCGAGCAGAAAAATAATAATCCTTACAAATACAATAGGTTTCCTCGCACTTCGTGCCAGGGACACCGTTGAGTCCTTAGCACTTTGGTGCTCGGGCCCTAATTAATAAATAAATAAATTAATGAATTAAAATAGATTGAGAAAGTGTATAAGGGTTTAGAACATGATGATAGAAGTATATGATGGTCATTCCCTTGCTCTCTTATGTCTCATAAGTTGTTGCAGTAATTTTTGGGTTGATACCATTTATTACACAGATTTGATGCTAAATTTAACAATTTTTTCCCACCTGAGAATTGATCAAAATTATCAATAATCCCTCCAAAATACCACATTAAGACACCAAGACCTTTAGGAACATCATAGAAAAAGACATGCTGTGATTTGGACATTTGGAGATTTCTGCAAGAATTGCATTTTTCGGCGATTGGATGGCGAGCACTTGTGTTGTGTAAACTGCTCAGAAACCCCCTTATTGTCAATCTAGCTAGGAAAGCCATCCATCCTCTGAATGCTCTAGGTCTCTAGTCTGATCCATCCATCCTCTGAATGCTCTAGGTCTCTAGTCTGAGCCATCCATCCTCTGAATGCTCTAGGTCTCTAGTCTGAGCCATCCATCCTCTGAATGCTCTTGGTCTCTAGTCTGAGCCATCCATCCTCTGAATGCTCTAGGTCTCTAGTCTGAGCTATCCATCCTCTGAATGCTCTAGGTCTCTAGTTTGATCCATCCATCCTCTGAATGCTCTAGGTCTCTAGTTTGATCCATCCATCCTCTGAATGCTCTAGGTCTCTAGTTTGATCCATCCATCCTCTGAATGCTCTAGGTCTCTAGTCTGATCCATCCATCCTCTGAATGCTCTAGGTCTCTAGTTTGATCCATCCATCCTCTGAATGCTCTAGGTCTCTAGTCTGATCCATCCATCCTCTGAATGCTCTAGGTCTCTAGTCTGATCCATCCATCCTCTGAATGCTCTAGGTCTCTAGTCTGATCCATCCATCCTCTGAATGCTCTAGGTCTCTAGTCTGATCCATCCATCCTCTGAATGCTCTAGGTCTCTAGTCTGATCCATCCATCCTCTGAATGCTCTAGGTCTCTAGTATGAGCTATCCATCCTCTGAATGCTCTAGGTCTCTAGTCTGATCCATCCATCCGCTGAATGCTATGGGTCTCTAGTCTGATCCATCCATCCTCTGAATGCTCTAGGTCTCTAGTCTGATCCATCCATCCTCTGAATGCTCTAGGTCTCTAGTCTGATCCATCCATCCTCTGAATGCTCTAGGTCTCTAGTCTGATCCATCCATCCTCTGAATGCTCTAGGTCTCTAGTTTGTGGCTGTAAAGTTTCATGAGGCTGTGATTATCCTAGAGGTCACCACAGGTCATTTTATACAGTGAGGTCAATGAAATGTCTCCTATGGGGACTAACATCATCACACATGAATCCAGTTGGGCTCAATGGATCCACAAGAGTCTCAGCTTCACAGTGACTTTACATCACAGCTCACAGTCTTCATCAGTGGATGGAGTTGCTGAGTTGTCATTTTAGGCCT